>NW_027361855.1:1952500-2047500 GCF_039654945.1 Dendrobates tinctorius | reverse complement strand
TTCCTGCTTCCCTAAAGCTAAGTTTTCTGCTTTGCCTGTTTGCATTTATGTTTTGTTTTTGTTTTCCTTGCTTTTCTGGATTCTGCCATTCCCTGCTGGGATGAGCTGAATCTCCTTTCGCCATTTGCTCTGTCTTCATAGAATCATAGAATCGTAGAGTTGGAAGGGACCTCCTGGGCCATCTGGTCCAACCCCCTGCTCAAAGCAGGATTCGCTAAATCATCCCAGTCAGATGTCTGTCCAGCCTCTGTTTGAAGACTTCCACTGAAGGAGAACTCACCACTTCTCGTGGCAGCCTGTTCCACTCATTGATCACTCTAACTGTCAAAAAGTTTTTGCTAATATCTAATCTGTGTCTCTTCCCATTCAGTTTCATCCCATTGCTTCTAGTCTTTCCTTGTGCAAATGAGAATAAAGTTGATCCTTCTACAATGTGACAGCCCTTTAGATATTTGTAGACAGCTATTAAGTCTCTTCTCAGTCTTCTCTTTTGCAAACTAAACATTCCCAAATCCTGCAACCTTTCCTCATAAGACAGGGTTTGCAGACCGGTCACCATTCTGGTCGCTCTTTTCTGAACTTGCTCCAGTTTGTTGATGTCTTTTTTAAAATGTGGTGCCCAAAACTGGACACAATATTCCAGATGAGGTCTGACCAAAGAGGAGTAGAGGGCAATAATGACTTCACGTGATCTAGACTGTATGCTTCTGTTAATACATCCTAGAATTGCATTTGCCTTTTTTGCTGCTGCATCACACTGTTGACTCATACTCAGTCTGTGATCTATTAGTATACCCAAGTCTTTTTCACATGTGCTGTCACTTAGCCCTATTCCTCCCATTCTATATATGCTTTTTTCATTTTTATTGCCCAGATGTAGTACTTTGCATTTCTCCCTGTTAAAAACCATTCTGTTAGTTGCTGCCCACTTCTCCAGTTTATTTAAATCTTTTTGAATCCTCTCTCTCTCTTCTCTAGTATTAGCTATCCCTCCTAGCTTTGTGTCATCAGCAAATTTAATCAGTTTACCCTCAATTCCTTCATCTAAATCGTTGATAAAGATGTTGAACAATACAGGGCCCAGGACAGAGCCCTGTGGTACCCCACTTGAGACATTCTTCCAACTGGATGTGCAGCCATTTACGACTACTCTTTGGGTCCGATCACTAAGCCAGTTATGAATCCACCTAACAGTTGCCTTGTCCATTCCATACTTAGTCATTTTTTCAATAAGGATTGTATGAGAGACTTTGTCAAATGCTTTGCTGAAGTCAAGATATACTATATCTACAGCATTTCCTTGATCCACCCAATCAGTGATACCGTCATAGAAGGAAATTAAGTTAGTCTGACATGACTTATTAGTTAGAAACCCATGCTGACTCTGTTTAATCACTTCATTCTTATCCAGGTATTGACATACATGTTGTTTAATAATTTGTTCAAAGATCTTTCCTGGTATAGAAGTCAGTCTCACCGGCCTATAGTTGCCTGGGTCCACCTTCTTCCCCTTTTTGAAGATAGGAACAACATTTGCTCTTCTCCAGTCTTCTGGCACTTCTCCTGTTCTCCAAGAATTTTCAAAGATTATGGAGAGGGGTTCAAAAATTTCTTCTGCTATCTCCTTCAGTACTCTGGGGTGTAATTCATCTGGACCTGGAGACTTGAATTCATTTAGGTTAGCTAAGTGTTTCCTCACTATCTTTCTGTTTATAGATATCCTGGATTCTTCTATTCCCTTAATAGGACAGTGAATAACAGTTGATGTTGCATTTCCTTTCTGAGAGAAAACAGATGCAAAATAGGAATTTAAAAGTTCAGCCTTCTCAACATCCTGTCTTACCATTTCATCATTTTCATCCTGTAAAAATCCTATAGCATCTTTGACTTTTCTTTTACTTTTGACATATCCCCAAAATCCTTTATTATTGCTTTTGACATCTCTTGCAAGCCTCAGTTCATTTTCAGCTTTAGCTAATCTGATTTGTGCCCTGCAGGTTCTGCAGACAGCATTATATTCTTCTTTAGATATGCCTCCCTCTTTCCATTTTATAAACATTTTTTTCTTCCTTTTTAGCATGTGCTTAAGTTCTGTGTTCATCCATCCTGGTTTCCTTAAATGCTTCCTATTCTTCCCTCTTTTCGGAATTGTTAACAACTGTGCTTTGAGAATTTCATTTTTCAAGATTTCCCATCCTTCCTGGACATTTTTGTCTTTAAGGATATCCAGCCATTGGATCCCTCCAATTCTCTTTCTGAATCCCTTAAAATCTGCCTTTCTGAAATCTAACCTTGACGTCTGAGTCTTCACAGGTCTTCCACCTCTAGTTATCCAAAATTCTAAAATAGCATGGTCGCTACCTCCTAGGGTCCCAGCCACTTTTACCTCCTCAACCATTTCTTCCCTGTTTATAAGGATTAGATCCAAGGTAGCAGTTCAGAATATTCCTGATTACTGACATAGCTTTTTTGAAGCCTAGCATCTTCAGGGCCTTTTTCACTGTCAGTCTGTTGGCTCTTATTTTCATAGGGTTTTTCACGGATTGCAGACAGCAGCCTTCCTGTCCTTTCCTATCTAGGTAGTTTGGGCCCAGTCTTTGCTCAGTCTTTTTGTCTGTGTTAGTGTTTTCATCTTGCTTCACCGTCATTATATGTTGGGGGCTGCCTATTGCTTTGGGGTCTGCTCTGGGGCAGTTTAGATTTCCCCTTTCTTTCTTTAGGCCTATTTAATTCTCCGGCTGTGATCGAGGGGTCTAGGGCATCGTAGGAACCCCCCACGGCTACTGTTAGTTGTTGTGATAGGAGCAGGAGTCTGCAATCCGATAGCTGCAAACCTCTCTGGTTTTCTGGACTTATCTAGCAGTTCTGTTTTTGCCTCCTACGGTGACTCAATCATAACAGATCAATCTATATAAACACACACTCAGATCTATCTATATATATATACACACACGCAGATCTATCTATCTATCTATATATATATATATATATATATATACACACATACACACACACATAGATCTATATATTAGCTGAAGAGCCCGGCGCTGCCCGGGCATAGTAACTGTGGTTGGTTATAGCAAATTATAATTATCCTCCATCCCACAGTCCCGTGCACATATACCCATCATACATATCTACGATCCCATAGGCCCGTGCCCATATACCCATCATACATATCCTCCATCCCATAGTCGAGTGCCCATATACCCATCGCACATCCTCCATCCCATGCCCATATACCCACACATCCTCCATCCCATAGTCCCATGCCCATATACCCATCACACATCCTTCATCTCATAGTCCCATGCCCATATACCCATGATACATATTCGCCATCCCATAGTCCCGTGCCCATATACCCGTCATACATATCCTCCATCTCATAGTCCAGTGCCCATATACCCATCACACATCCTCCAACCCATAGTCAACCATTATGACATCATAATGAGCGGCGGGGCTTGCAACCTATGACATCAGCGTCGCCATGGCAACCATTATGACATCATAATGAGGGGCGGGGCTTGATACTTTTTCCCCATTATGTAGATAGGGGCAAAATTGTTTGGTGAATTGGAACGCGCGGGGTTAAAATTTCAACTCACAACATAGCCTAGGACACTCTCGGGGTCCAGACGTGCAACTGTGCCAAATTTTGTGGCTGTAGCTGCGACGGTGCGGATGCCAATCCCGGATATACATACATACACTTGAGCTTTATATATATATATATATATATATATATATATATATATATATATATATATATATATATATATATATATATACACACACACACATACACACACACATCTATCTATATATACACACACAGATGTATATACACATAGATCTATACACACTCACAGATCAATCTATAGACACAGATAAATCTATATACACACACACACAGACCAATCTATATACACACACAGATCAATCGATATATACACACAGACCTATCTATATATACACACACATAGATCTATCTATATATATACATACACACACACACACACACACACACACACACACACCTATCTATATATACAGTGCCTTGAGAAAGTGTTCATCCCGCTGGAGCTTTTCAACCTTTTCCCACATATCATGCCTCAAACAAAGATACCAAATGTAAATTTTTGGTGAAGAATCAACAAACAAATGGGACACAATTGTGAAGTTGTTCGAAATTTATTGGTTATTTTAAATTTTTTGGGAAATGCAAAAACTGAAAAGTGGGGCGTGCAATATTATTTGTCCCCTTTACTTTCAGTGCAGCAAACTCACTCCAGAAGTTCATTGTGGATCTCTGAATGATCCAATGTTGTCCTAAATGACTAACGATAATCATAATCCACCTGGGTGTAATCAAGTCTCCATATAAATGCACCTACTCTGTGATAGTCTCAGGGTTCTGTTTGAAGCACAGAGAGCATCATTAAGACCAAGGAACACAACAGGCAGGTCCGTGATACTGTTGAGAAGTTTAAAGCCGGATTTGGATACAAAAGGATTTCCAAAACTTTAGACACCCCAAAGAGCACTGTGCAAGCGATCATATTGAAATGGAAGGAGCATCATACCACTGCAAATCTACCAAGACCTGGCTGTCCCTCTAAACTTTCATCTCAAACAAAAAGAAGACTGATCAGAGATGCAGCCAAGAGGCCCATGATCACTCTGGATTAACTGCAGTGATCTACAGCTGAGGTGGGACAGTCTGTCCATAGGACAACAATCAGTCATACACTGCACAAATCTGGCATTTATGGAAGAGTGGCAAGAAGAAAGCCATTTCTCAAAGATATCCATAAAAAGTGTCGTTTCAAGTTTGCAACAAGCCACCTGGTAGACACAACAAACATGTGGAAGAAGGTGCTCTGGTCAAATGAAACCAAAATCGAACTTTTTGGCAATAATGCCAAACGATATGTTTGGCATAAAGGCAACACAGCTCATCACCCTGAACACTCCATCCCCACTGTCAAACATGGTGGTGGCAGCATCATGGTTTGGGCCTGCTTTTCTTCAGCAGGAACAGGGAAGATGGTTAAAATTGATGGGAAGATGGATGGAGCCAAATACAGGACCATTCTTGAAGAAAACCTGTTGGAGTCTGCAAAAGACCCGAGACTGGGATGGAGACTTGTCTTCCAACAAGACAATGATCCCAAACATAAAGCAAAATTTACAATGGAATGGTTCACAAATAAACGTATCCAGGTGTTAGAATGGCCAAGTCAAAGTCCAGACCTGAATCCAATCGAGAATCTGTGGAAAGAGCTGAAAACTGCTGTTCACAAACTATCTCCATCAAACCTCACTGAGCTCGAGCTGTTTGCCAAGGAAAAATGGGCAAGAATTTCAGTTTCTCAATGTACAAAACTGATAGAGACATACCCCAAGCGACTTGCAGCTGTAATCGCAGCAAAAGTTGGCGCAACAAAGTATTAAGTTAAAGGGGCCGAATAATATTGCACACCCCACTTTTCAGTTTTTGAATTTCCACAAAAATGTAAAATAAGCAATAAATTTCGATCAACTTCACAATTGTGTCCCACTTGTTGATTCTTCACCAAAAATTTACATTTGGTATCTTTATGTTTGAAGCATATGTGGGAAAAGATTGAAAAGTTCCAAGGGGCCGAATACTTTCGCAAGGCACTGTATACACACACAGCTCTATCTATATACACACATAGATCTATCTACATATACACACACACACAGAGATTATATATATATATATATACACATATACATACACACACACACACACACACATCAATATACAGTACACACCAAAAGTTTGGACACACCTCATTCAAAGAGTTTTCTTTATTTTCATGACTATGAAAATTGTAGATTCACTCTGAAGGCATCAAAACTATGAATTAACACATGTGGAATTATATAGTTAACAAAAAAGTGTGAAACAACTGAAAATATGTCATTCTAGGTTCTTCAAAGTAGCCACCTTTTGCTTTGATTACTGCTTTGCACACTCTTGGCATTCTCTTGATGAGCTTCACGAGGTAGTCACCGGAAATGGTCTTCCAACAGTCTTGAAGGAGTTCCCAGAGATGCTTAGCACTTGTTGGCTCTTTTGCCTTCACTCTGCGGTCCAGATCACCCCAAACCATCTCAACTGAGTTCAGGTCTGGTGACTGTGGAGGCCAGGTCATCTGGCGTAGAACCCCATCACTCCCCTAGGTTAAATACCCCATACAGCCTGGAGGTGTGTTTGGGGTCATTGTCCTGTTGAAAAATAAATGATGGTCCAACTAAAACGCAAACCGTATGGAATAGCATGCCGCTGCAAGATGTTGTGGTAGCCATGCTGGTTCAGTATGCCCTCAATTTTGAATTCCCCAACAGTGTCACCAGCAAAGCACCCCCACACCATCACACCTCCTCTTCCATGCTTCACGGTGTGAACCAAGCATGTAGAGTCCATCCGTTCACATTTTCTGTGTTGCACAAAGACACGGTGCTTGGAACCAAAGATCTCAAATTTGGACTCATCAGACCAAAGCACAGATTTCCACTGGTCTATTGTCCATTCCTTGTGTTCTTCAGCCCAAACAAGTCTCTTCTGCTTGTTGCCTGTCCTTAGCAGTGGTTTCCTAGCAGCTATTTTACAATGAAGGTCTGCTGCACAAAGTCTCCTCTTAACAGTGTAGAGATGTGTCTGCTGCTAGAACTCTGTGTGGCATTGACCTGGCCTCTAATCTGAACTGCTATTAACCTGCGATTTCTGAGGCTGGTGACTCGGATGAACTTATCCTCCACAGCAGAGGTGACTCTTGGTCTTCCTTTCCTGGGGAGATCCTCATGTGAGCCAGTTTCTTTGTAGCACTTGATGGTTTTTGCCACTGCACTTGGGGACACTTTCAAAGTTTACCCAATTTTTCAGACTGACTGACCTTCATTTCTTAAAGTAATGATGGCCACTCGTTTTTCTTTACTTAGAATTTGTATTATGGCAAGAAAAAAGCAGCTAACAGTCTATTCAGTAGGACTATCAGCTGTGTATCCACCAGACTTCCGCACAACACAACTGATGGTCCCAACCCCATTTATAAGGCAAAAAATCCCACTTATTAAACCTGACACTGTGAAGTGAAAACCATTTCCCGCGACTACCTCTTGAAGCTCATCAAGAGAATGCCAAGAGTGTGCAAAGCAGTAATCAAAGCAAAAGGTGGCTACTTTGAAGAACCTAGAATATAAGACACACAGTATTAGAGTGAATCTACAATTTTCATAGCCATGAAAATAAAGAAAACTCTTTGAATTAGAAGGTGTGTCCAAACTTTTGGTCTGTACTGTGTATCAGGGCTGTGGAGTCGGAGTTGGAGCTCATTTTGGTGGAGTCGGTATAAAATGGTCCGACTCCAAAAATATATAATAAACTGGGTACAGTAGTTCAATGCAGAATGTGCTGAATATTTTTTCATAGGAATTTGGGAAAGTTATGAAATGTCCTATAAATGGCTGTTCTATTCCTGATCTAAGGCTACATTCACACACAGCGTTTTTGCTGCGTGTTTTGAGGATTCGTTTTTCAGCTGCAAAAGCAGATCAGCTTTTTAAAAAAAAACACATCACGTGAAAGGTTTTTGAGCTCAGATGTTTTCAATAGCAAAAGCAGATTAGAAATCTGCTCTATCCATTTATCCATATCTGTCTATCCATATCTTATCTGTACCAAAAAGAATGAAAGCCGGGTAGCACACAGACTAACACTTTTTTTTTTTTAGCACCTGTCAGATACACCTCGTAGCTGCCCAAAAGGACGCCCAGGACAGGCATTGCTCGTCTTCAGTAACACATCAACATCAATTGATAGCTGGAATATATAGACTGCATTCACCACATCTTAAGGTGCAGGCTTTATTTTCAAGTGTAGGGGTGTGCAGTATAAGGTTCTGCAGCAGCTGGGGTGTGCAGTATGAGATTCTGCGGAACAGTAAGAGGTTCTGCCCCCCCTAGTTTTGATCCTGGCTAAAACAGTTTCTTATAGATATAGCGAACCCTCAGGTAACCCTAAATGAAGGTCAATGGATACAGGTGGCTGAATTGAAGGAATTGCTTAATCACCTATTTACCGTGACTAAAAAATTACAAGCTGAGGATTTAACTCCTGGCATTTTAATAAGGGAGTGGAAGAACTTGCTATTTTGCCTGTCCCAAAGAGGAGATTTAATCGCAGATGGCATTTCTGCTTCAATGAAACGGAGAGAGACACAGCTATTGGAAAATAAATTTTTTCTGGCAGCTGTTTATGTGGACCCAAGTCATTGTATATTGCTTGATGATCAACAGCTTACTAAAGGAAAAGAAGCTCTGACTGAGGTAGCAGTTAGGATGAGTGGCCTACAGGAGGACTGCCAGGCGCAAGAGGACTTGGGTCCTGACAGTGCTACTGCTGCCATATCTTCATCCTCATCAGATGAGGAGTTTGACTTTAAGTATTTGGATGAAATGGAGCAGGCAAAGCGTTGCTGCAAGGAAAAAAGACTTCACTCAGTCTCCTATAGCAAACAGATTGACCATATTTCAGCAAAACATTTCACTTGTTCGCAAAGAAAAATTCAACCGTTCATCGAAACTGACTGTGCACAAGGCAATTCCTTTATACTTGGAAATTGTTAGAGATGTTGCCCATGTGGTTACGGCTTTGCCTCCAACCCAAGTTAGTGTAGAGAGGTTGTTCTCCGGCCTTAAAATTATTAGGTCAGATTTGAGGTCATCTATGAAGGAGGATCTGATGAAGGCAATTCTATTTCTTAGAACAAATTCATAGACTGCACAAATGTTATTTAGTATGTTTTTGTTGAAAACTGTTCTTTTGCCACTTACATAGTTTATTACATAGTGATATATATAGAGATAGATATATATATATATATATATATATATATATATATATATATAGATATATATATATATATATATATATATATATATACACACATACATACATACATACATACATATACACAGTGCCTACAAGTAGTATTCAAACCCCTGCAGATTTAGCAGGTTTACACATTCGGAATTAACTTGACATTTGGACTGTAGATCAGCCTGGAAGTGTGAAATGCACTGCAGCAAAAAAGAATGTTATATCTTTGTGTAATTTTTTTTTAAATTGTGAAAAGTTTATTCAGAGGGTCATTTATTATTCAACCCCTCAAACCACCAGAATTCTGTTTGGTTCCCCTAAAGTATTAAGAAGTATTTCAGGCACAAAGAACAATGAGCTTCACATGTTTGGATTAATTATCTCTTTTTCCAGCCTTTTCTGACTATTTAAGACCCTCCCCAAACTTGTGAACAGCACTCATACATGGTCAACATGGGAAAGACAAAGGAGCATTCCAAGGCCATCAGAGACACGATCGTGGAGGGTCACAAGGCTGGCAAGGGGTACAAAACCCTTTCCAAGGAGTTGGGCCTACCTGTCTCCACTGTTGGGAGCATCATCCGGAAGTGGAAGTTATGGAACTACTGTTAGCCTTCCACGGCCTGGACAGCCTTTGAAAGTTTCCTCCCGTGCCGAGGTCAGGCTTGTCCGAAGAGTCAAGGCTAACCCAAGGACAACAAGGAAGGAGCTCCGGGAAGATCTCATGGCAGTGGGGACATTGGTTTCAGTCAATACCATAACTAACGTACTCCCGCAATGGTCTCCGTTCCAGACGAGCCCGTAAGGTACCTTTACTTTCAAAGCGTCATGTCAAGGCTAGTCTACAGTTTGCTCATGATCACTTGGAGGACTCTGAGACAGACTGGTTCAAGGTTCTCTGGTCTGATGAGACCAAGATCGAGATCTTTGGTGCCAACCACACACGTGACGTTTGGAGACTGGATGGCACTGCATACGACCCCAAGAATACCATCCCTACAGTCAAGCATGGTGGTGGCAGCATCATGCTGTGGGGCTGTTTCTCAGCCAAGGGGCCTGGCCATCTGGTCCGCATCCATGGGAAGATGGATAGCACGGCCTACCTGGAGATTTTGGCCAAGAACCTCCGCTCCTCCATCAAGGATCTTAAGATGGGTCGTCATTTCATCTTCCAACAAGACAACGACCCAAAGCACACAGCCAAGAAAATCAAGCCCTGGTTCAAGAGGGAAAAAAATCAAGGTGTTGGAATGGCCTAGTCAGTCTCCTGACCTTAACCCAATTGAAAACTTATGGAAGGAGCTCAAGATTAAAGTCCACATGAGACACCCAAAGAACCTAGATAACTTGGAGAAGATCTGCATGGAGGAGTGGGCCAAGATAACTCCAGAGACCTGTGCCGGCCTGATCAGGTCTTATAAAAGACGATTATTAGCTGTAATTGCAAACAAGGGTTATTCCACAAAATTTTAAACCTAGGGGTTGAATAATAATTGACCCACACTTTTATGTTTAAAATTTATTAAAATTTAACTGAGCAACATAACTTTTTGGTTTGTAAGATTTATGCATCTGTTAATAAATCCTGCTCTTGTGTGAAGTTTGAAGGCTCTAACTTATTTGCATCTTATCAAACCTGCTAAATCTGCAGGGGGTTGAATACTACTTGTAGGCACTGTATATATATATATATATATATATATATATACATACACACTATATATATATACACTCACTGGCCACTTTATTAGGTACACCTGTCCAACTGTGTGTTAAGACTTAATTTCTAATCAGCCAATCACATGGCGGCAACTCAGTGCATTTAGGCATGTAGACATGGTCAAGACAATCTCCTGCAGTTCAAACCGAGCATCAGTATGGGGAAGAAAGGTGATTTGAGTGCCTTTGAACGTGGCATGATTGTTGGTGCCAGAAGGGCTGGTCTGAGAATTTCAGAAACTGCTGATCTACTGGGATTTTCACGCACAACCATCTCTAGGGTTTACAGAGAATGGTCCGAAAAAGAAAAAAAATCCAGTGAGCGGCAGTTCTGTGGCCGGAAATGCCATGTTGATGCCAGAGGTCAGAGGAGAATGGGCAGACTGGTTCGAGCTGATAGAAAGGCAACAGTGACTCAAATTGCCACCCGTTACAACCAAGGTAGGCAGAAGAGCATCTCTGAACGCACAGTGCGTCGAACTTTGAGGCAGATGGGCTACAGCAGCAGAAGACCACACTGGGTACCACTCCTCTCAGCTAAGAACAGGAAACTGAGGCTACAATTTGCACAAGCTCATCGAAATTGGACAGTAGAAGATTGGAAAAACGTTGCCTGGTCTGATGAGTCTCGATTTCTGCTGCGACATTCGGATGGTAGGGTCAGAATTTGGCGTAAACAACATGAAAGCATGGATCCATCCTGCCTTGTATCAACGGTTCAGGCTGGTGGTGGTGGTGTCATGGTGTGGGGAATTTTTTCTGGGCACTCTTTGGGCCCCTTGGTACCAATTGAGCATCGTTGCAACGCCACAGCCTACCTGAGTATTGTTGCTGACCATGTCCATCCCTTTATGACCACAATGTACCCAACATCTGATGGCTACTTTCAGCAGGATAATGCGCCATGTCATAAAGCTCGAATCATCTCAGATTGGTTTCTTGAACATGACAATGAGTTTACTGTACTCAAATGGCCTCCTCAGTCACCAGATCTCAATCCAATAGAGCATCTTTGGGATGTGGTGGAACGGGAGATTCGCATCAGGGATGTGCAGCCGACAAATCTGCGCCAACTGTGTGATGCCATCATGTCAATATGGTCCAAAATCTCTGAGGAATGCTTCCAGCACCTTGTTGAATCTCTGCCACGAAGAATTGAGGCAGTTCTGAAGGCAAAAGGGGGTCCAACCCCTTACTAGCATGGTGTACCTAATAAAGTGGCCAGTGAGTGTATATATATATATATATATATATATATATATATATATATTCGATATTACATAGTGCATTACATATTTACAATTTACTACAGTTTCTTTGTGTTCTAAAGTTGTATTCCAATAAATATATATTATCTTCTATCTAAATGTCTTGATTATTTCATCATAAAAATGATTAAAATGTCTGATGTTCACATTGTACTACAATAAATTTTTCACTTAAATATAAGCAATATATGTTGGAGTCGGAGTCGTGGAGTCGGTGGAAGGGAAATTGAGGAGTCGGAGTCGCAGGTTTGGCTTACCGACTCCACAGCCCTGATATATATATATATATATATATATATATATATATATATATATATATATATATACACACACACATACATACACACACACACATATACAGTGCCTACAAGTAGTATTCAACCCCCTGCAGATTTAGCAGTTTTACACATTCGGAATTAACTTGGCATTGTGACATTTGGACTGTAGATCAGCCTGGAAGTGTGAAATGCACTGCAGCAAAAAAGAATGTTATTTCTTTGTTTAATTTTTTTTTAAATTGTGAAAAGTTTATTCAGAGGGTCATTTATTATTCAACCCCTCAAACCACCAGAATTCTGTTTGGTTCCCCTAAAGTATTAAGAAGTATTTCAGGCACAAAGAACAATGAGCTTCACATGTTTGGATTAATTATCTCTTTTTCCAGCCTTTTCTGACTATTTAAGACCCTCCCCAAACTTGTGAACAGCACTCATACATGGTCAACATGGGAAAGACAAAGGAGCATTCCAAGGCCATCAGAGACAAGATCGTGGAGGGTCACAAGGCTGGCAAGGGGTACAAAACCCTTTCCAAGGAGTTGGGCCTACCTGTCTCCACTGTTGGGAGCATCATCTGGAAGTGGAAGGCTTATGGAACTACTGTTAGCCTTCCACGGCCTGGACAGCCTTTGAAAGTTTCCTCCCGTGCCAAGGCCAGGCTTGTCCGAAGAGTCAAGGCTAACCCAAGGACAACAAGGAAGGAGCTCTGGGAAGATCTCATGGCAGTGGGGACATTGGTTTCAGTCAATACCATAAGTAACGTACTCCACCGCAATGGTCTCCGTTCCAGACGAGCCCGTAAGGTACCTTTACTTTCAAAGCGTCATGTCAAGGCTCGTCTACAGTTTGCTCATGATCACTTGGAGGACTCTGAGACAGACTGGTTCAAGGTTCTCTGGTCTGATGAGACCAAGATCGAGATCTTTGGTGCCAACCACACACATGACGTTTGGAGACTGGATGGCACTGCATACGACCCCAAGAATACCATCCCTACAGTCAAGCATGGTGGTGGCAGCATCATGCTGTGGGGCTGTTTCTCAGCCAAGGGGCCTGGCCGTCTGGTCCGCATCCATGGGAAGATGGATAGCATGGCCTAACTGGAGATTTTGGCCAAGAACCTCCGCTCCTCCATCAAGGATCTTAAGATGGGTCGTCATTTCATCTTTCAACAAGACAACGACCCAAAGCACACAGCCAAGAAAACCAAGGCCTGGTTCAAGAGGCAAAAAATCAAGGTGTTGGAGTGGCCTAGTCAGTCTCCTGACCTTAACCCAATTGAAAACTTGTGGAAGGAGCTCACGATTAAAGTCCACATGAGACACCCAAAGAACCTAGATAACTTGGAGAAGATCTGCATGGAGGAGTGGGCCAAGATAACTCCAGAGGCCTGTGCCGGCCTGATCAGGTCTTATAAAAGACGATTATTAGCTGTAATTGCAAACAAGGGTTATTCCACAAAATATTAAACCTAGGGGTTGAATAATAATTGACCCACACTTGTATGTTTAAAATTTATTAAAATTTAACTGAGCAACATAACTTTTTGGTTTGTAAGATTTATGCATCTGTTAATAAATCCTGCTCTTGTGTGAAGTTTGAAGGCTCTAACTTATTTGCATCTTATCAAACCTGCTAAATCTGCAGGGGGTTGAATACTACTTGTAGGCACTGTATATATACACACATACATACACACACATATATATATACACATACATATATATATATATATATATATATATATATATATATACACATACATACATACATACATACACACACACACATTAGGGTGACCGGATCTCATATGGGGGGGAAAAAATGTCAGAATCTTGTTCGTCTGGACCCCACAAAACGATTCCCCTTTCCAGATATTGAGAGAGCCAAAATTTGAGCTCGATCAAACGACGTTAACCTGTGCCGCTCGTCGCTCAAAGTTTGAAAAAATCCAAATTGAGGTATTTTAAGATTTAGGTATTTTGCATAGTCTGTTAGACTATAAAGAATGTGACAACATTGCAGAAATAGCCCTGACCAAATTTTCGAACCATTTGTGGTATTTGAATGCAGAGTTGGTGGGATTATCGTTTTTTGATCCCACCATTACAGACAATGAAAAGTTGTTAATGGCTAATAAATTGCTCAGTAGCACAGATGAACCATCAGAGCACGCTAACCTACATGAGTTGATAATTTTACATAGTTATCTAATCTATTCTAGAGCTTTTGTTAAAGTAGTTTTTGAAACGTCAGAATATAATGCTCGGCATTTGCTTACAACTTGCAGGACATATTGCTTTTGTTCTTCATCTTTTGTCAGAAGGTCGTTAAAGTCGGTTACTTACTACCTCTTTTAATTTTTCTTTCCTAACTTTTGGATTTACAACCCTAGCGTGCTCTGATGGTTCATCTGTGCTACTGAGCAATTTATTAGCCATTAACAACTTTTCATTGTCTGTAATGGTGGGATCAAAAAACGATAATCCCACCAACTCTGCATTCAAATACCACAAATGGTTCGAAAATTTGGTCAGGGCTATTTCTGCAATGTTGTTGTCACATTCTTTATAGTCTAACAGACTATGCAAAATACCTAAATCTTAAAATACCTCAATTTGGATTTTTTCAAACTTTGAGCGACGAGCGGCACGGGTTAACGTCGTTTGATCGAGCTCAAATTTTGGCTCTCTCAATATCTGGAAAGGGGAATCGTTTTGTGGGGTCCAGACGGACAAAATTCCGACATCGATTTTTTGCGGTCACCCTAATATACATACACATATACACACACACATACTCTCCACACTCCATCCATATCAGCCCCTCACTCCTTTCCTCTCCTATGTTTAGCACTCACACTCTTTCCACATTGTTAAATTGCACAGATCCATTCAGTCCCACCATTCAACATAAGAGACGCTCCCACAAATCACTCAACCATCTGCTCACTCTTTCTATCCTCCTTCTCCTAGTCGCAGGAGACATTGCTCCCAACCCTGGTCCCCCATGTTATAGAAATTCAAACCCCCCAAACTGCTACACTCAGAAACCCCTCTAATCTTATTAATATTCCCTGCATGCCATCTGTCTCTCTTAATTGTGCCCTTTGGAATTCTCGCTCAGTGTGTAATAAACTCTCCTTCATCCATGACTTCTTCCTTTAATTCTCTTTACCTCCTGGCTCTTACTGAAACCTGGATCCAGCAGTCAGACACTAACCCTGCTGCTGCTCTTTCATATGGGGGATTACACTTCTCTCATACCCCAAGATCAGACAAAAGAGCAGGAGGAGGCGTTGGTCTGCTCCTATCATCAAAATGTACCTTTCAGGTTATCCCTCAAGTATCCTCACTAGTCTTCCTTTCTTTTGAGGTCCATGCTGTCAGACTCTACACCCTTCTCCATGCGAGTGGCGGTAGTGTATCGTCCCCCCGGCCCCTCCCATCAGTTCCTGGATCATTTTGCTTCCACATTTTCTCTCCTGTGACATCCCTACCCTCATCATGGGCGATTTCAACTTCCCTATTGCTCTTCCCCTCTCCCCATCTGCTACTCACCTTTTATCTCTAACCTCCTCATTTGGCCTTTCGCAGCTTACTAATTCTCCAACGCATGAAGACAGAAACTCCCTCGATTTGGTCTTCTCTCGGCTTTGTGCAGTGGATGATTTCACAAACTCCGCTCTCTGATCACAACCTTCTTTCATTCTCTATCAAGAACTGCCTGGCCGCTCAGGTCACCCCCACTGTCCATACTTATAGAAACATACAGGCCATTAACACCCAGAAACTTACGATGAACTTGCAGTCTTCATTGGCCCCCATCTCCTCCCTCTCATGTCCTGATTCTGCACTGAAGCATTACAATGAAACACTTCAAACTGCCCTGGATGATTTTGCATCTCCTATACATAGAACAACACGACAAAGACAGCGACAACCCTGGCACACCCTGCAAACACGTTTGCTGCAATGTTGCTCCAGGTTTGCTGAACGTCTATGGAGAAAATCCAATCTACACGAAGATTTCATCCATTATAAGTTCATGCTTAGAACATACAACACTGCCCTTCACCTCTCCAAACAAACCTATTTCAACACCCTCATCACCTCACTGTTCAATAACCCGAAACGTCTCTGACACTTTTCATTCCCTGCTCAACCCAAGAGTGCAGGCCCCAACTACAGAGCTTCGAGCTGACGATCTGCTGGCCAATTACTTAAAAGAAAAAATTGATCTTATCCGACAGGAAATTATCTCCCAATAATCTCATACCATGCACTGTCCTCCCTCCCCAACTGCATCTAGCTCACTCTCTGAGTTTGAACCAGTCACAGAAGTAGTAAGCAGGCTCCTTGCATCTTCTCGCCCAACCACTTGCACCAGTGACTGCTCCAGTCCCTTTCCCCTGCTGTCACCCCTCACCAAACTAAAATATTTAACCTCTCTCTCTTCTGGTATCTTTCCCTCCTTATTTAAGCATGCCATCATACATCCACTACTTAAAAAACCATCCCTCGACCAAAACTGTGCCGCTAACTATAGACCTGTCACTAATCTTCCCTTTATCTCTAAACTCCTGGAACGCCTGGTCCACTCCCATCTGATCCGCTATCTCTGATAACGCTCTTCTCGACCCTCTCCAATCCAGTTTCTGCTCTCTACACTCTACTGAAACTGCCCTCACTAAAGTCTCTAATGATCTACTAACAGCTAAATCTAACGGTCACTACTCCAGGCTAATTCTCTTGGATCTCTCTGCAGCATTCGACACGGTGGATCATCAGCTCCTCCTTCACTATGCTCCTCTCCATCGGCATCAAGGACATCGTTCTCTCCAGGTTTTCCTCCTATCTCTCTGACCGCTCCTTTACTGTATCTTTTGCTGGTTCCTCCTCCTCATGTTCCCCTTACTGTTGGGGTACCTCGAGGATCGGTTCTAGGCCCCCTCCTCTTCTCCTTGTACACTGCCCCTATTGGTCAAACAATCAGTAGATTTGGTTTCCAGTACCATCTCTATGCTGATGACACCCAATTGTACGCTTCTTCTCCTGACATCACGCCAGCCTTTCTAGAAAACACTGGCGATTGTCTAAACACTGTGTCTAACATCATGTCCTCACTATATCTGAAACTGAACCTGTCAAAGACTGAGCTCCTTGTGTTTCCTCCCTCAACTAATGCACCTATACCCGACACTGCCATTTCCATGTGTGGTTCCATTATTACTCCCCAGCAATAAGCCTGCTGTCTTGGGGTCATACTTGACTCCGAGCTTTCATTCACCCCCCACATCCAATCACTGGCTTGCTCTTGTTATCTGCATCTCAAAAACATTTCTAGAATTCAACCTTTTCTTACCTTTGACTCTGCAAAAATTCTTACTGTTTCTCTTATTCATTCTCGTCTGGACTACTGTAACTCTCTTCTAATCGGTCTCCCTCTTACCAAACTTTTCCCCCTCCAATCTGTCTTGAATGCTGCAGCCAGGATCATATTCCTTGCCAATCGTTACACCGATGCCTCTACCTTGTGCCAGTCCTTACACTGGCTACCCATCCACTCCAGAATCCAGTACAAACTTATTGCCCTCATCCACAAAGCACTCCATGGCTCAGCACCACCCTACATCTCCTCCCTTGTTTCAGTATACCACCCTACCCGTGCCCTCAGTTCTGCTCATGACCTGAGGTTAGCATCCTCGATAATCAGAACCTCCTACTCCCGTCTCCAAGACTAGACACGTGCTGCCCCAATTCTTTGGAATGCACTTCCCAGGTCAATACGATTAGTCCCCAATCCCTACAATTTTAAGCGTGCCCTGAAAACTCATTTATTCAGACTGGCCTACCGCCTCAACACATTAACCTAACTATCCCTCTGTGGCACAGTCAAAAGTTTTACCATAACCAGGTTCCCCGTATCATGTTCCCACATGCTTTATGCATCTATTAGCCCTCTGTGTCCGTACTGTTACACACTTAACATTATGGCTGGTCCAAACAATCAGGGCAATTGTTACCACCCACCTTTCGTGTCTCCCCTTTATCCCCTCATAGATTGTAAGCTTGCGAGCAGGGCCCTCATTCCTCTTGGTATCTGTTATGATCTATGTGATTATTGTTATGCTGTAATGTCTATCGTCTGAACAAGTCCCCTCTGAAATGTAAAGTGCTGTGGAATATGTCGGTGTTATAGAGATTATATATATATATATATATATATATATATATATATATATATATATATATATATATATATATATATACACACACACACACACTCACTGGCCACTTTATTAGGTACACCATGCTAGTAAGGGGTTGGACCCCCTTTTGCCTTCAGAACTGCCTCAATTCTTCGTGGCAGAGATTCAACAAGGTGCTGGAAGCATTCCTCAGAGATTTTGGACCATATTGACATGATGGCATCACACAGTTGGCGCAGATTTGTCGGCTGCACATCCCTGATGCGAATCTCCCGTTCCACCACATCCCAAAGATGCTCTATTGGATTGAGATCTGGTGACTGAGGAGGCCATTTGAGTACAGTAAACTCATTGTCATGTTCAAGAAACCAATCTGAGATGATTCGAGCTTTATGACATGGCGCATTATCCTGCTGAAAGTAGCCATCAGATGTTGGGTACATTGTGGTCATAAAGGGATGGACATGGTCAGCAACAATACTCAGGTAGGCTGTGGCGTTGCAACGATGCTCAATTGGTACCAAGGGGCCCAAAGAGTGCCCAGAAAAAATTCCCCACACCATGACACCACCACCACCAGCCTGAACCGTTGATACAAGGCAGGATGGATCCATGCTTTCATGTTGTTTACGCCAAATTCTGACCCTACCATCCGAATGTCGCAGCAGAAATCGAGACTCATCAGACCAGGCAACGTTTTTCCAATCTTCTACTGTCCAATTTCGATGAGCTTGTGCAAATTTTAGCCTCAGTTTCCTGTTCTTAGCTGAGAGGAGTGGTACCCAGTGTGGTCTTCTGCTGCTGTAGCCCATCTGCCTCAAAGTTCGACGCACTGTGCGTTCAGAGATGCTCTTCTGCCTACCTTGGTTGTAACGGGTGGCAATTTGAGTCACTGTTGCCTTTCTATCAGCTCGAACCAGTCTGCCCATTCTCCTCTGACCTCTGGCATCAACATGGCATTTCCGGCCACAGAACTGCCGCTCACTGGATTTTTTTTCTTTTTCGGACCATTCTCTGTAAACCCTAGAGATGGTTGTGCGTGAAAATCCCAGTAGATCAGCAGTTTCTGAAATTCTCAGACCAGCCCTTCTGGCACCAACAATCATGCCACGTTCAAAGGCACTCAAATCACCTTTCTTCCCCATACTGATGCTCGGTTTGAACTGCAGGAGATTGTCTTGACCATGTCTACATGCCTAAATGCACTGAGTTGCCGCCATGTGATTGGCTGATTAGAAATTAAGTCTTAACACACAGTTGGACAGGTGTACCTAATAAAGTGGCCAGTGAGTGTATATATATATATATATACACATACACACACAGTTGTGGCCAAAAGTATTGACACCCCTGCAATTCTGTCAGATAATACTCAGTTTCTTCCTGAAAATGATTGCAAACACAAATTCTTTGGTATTATCTTCATTTAATTTGTCTTAAATGAAAAAAAAACAAAAAAGAGAATGAAGCAAAAAAGCAAAACATTGATCATTTCACACAAAACTCCAAAAATGGGCCAGACAAAAGTATTGGCACCCTCAGCCTAATACTTGGTTGCACAACCTTTAGCCAAAATAACTGCGACCAACCGCTTCCGGTAACCATCAATGAGTTTCGTACAATGCTCTGCTGGAATTTTAGACCATTCTTCTTTGGCAAACTGCTCCAGGCCCCTGATATTTGAAGGGAGCCTTCTCCAAACTGCCATTTTTAGATGTCTCCACAGGTGTTCTATGGGATTCAGGTCTGGACTCATTGCTGGCCACCTTAGAAGTCTCCAGTGCTTTCTCTCAAACCATTTTCTAGTGCTTTTTGAAGTGTGTTTTGGGTCATTGTCCTGCTGGAAGACCCATGAGCAGCTTTCTCACACTGGGCCCTACATTATGCTGCAAAATTTGTTGGTAGTCTTCAGACTTCATAATGCCATGCACATGGTCAAGCAGTCCAGTGCCAGAGGCAGCAAAGCAACCCCAAAACCTCAGGGAACCTCCGCCATGTTTGACTGTAGGGACCGTGTTCTTTTCTATGAATGCCTCTTTTTTTCTCCTGTAAACTCTATGTTGATGCCTTTGCCCAAAAAGCTCTACTTTTGTCTCATCTGACCAGAGAACATTCTTCCAAAACGTTTTAGACTTTTTCAGGTAAGTTTTGGCAAACTCCAGCCTGGCTTTTTTATGTCTCGGGGTAAGAAGTGGGTCTTCCTGGGTCTCCTACCATACAGTCCCTTTTCAGTCAGACGTCGACGGATAGTACGGGTTGACACTGTTGTACCCTCGGACTGCAGGGCAGCTTGAACTTGTTATTGGATGTTAGTCGAGGTTCTTTATCCAACAGCCACACAATCTTGCGTTGAAATCTCGTCAATTTTTCTTTTCCGTCCACATCTAGGGAGGTTAGCCACAGTGCCATGGGCTTTAAACTTCTTGATGACACTGCGCACGGTAGACACAGGAACATTCAGGTCTTTGGAGATGGACTTGTAGCCTTGAGATTGCTCATGCTTCCTCACAATTTGGTTTCTCAAGTCCTCAGACAGTTCTTTGGTCTTCTTTCTTTTCTCCATGCTCAATGTGGTACACACAAGGACACAGGACAGAGGTTGAGTCAACTTTAATCCATGTCAACTGGCTGCAAGTGTGATTTAGTTATTGCCAACACCTGTTAGGTGCCACAGGTAAGTTACAGGTGTTGTTAATTACACAAATTAGAGAAGTATCACATGATTTTTTGAACAGTGCCAGTACTTTAGTCCACCCTCTTTTTTATGTTTGGTGTGGAATTATATCCAGTTTGGCTTTAGGACAATTCTTTTTGTGTTTTTTCATTTAAGACAAATTAAATGAAGATAATAATACCAAACAATTTGTGTTTGCAATCATTTTCAGGAAGAAACTGAGTATTATCTGACAGAATTGCAGGGGTGTCAATACTTTTGGCCACAACACTAAAATAAAAAAAAAATATAATATATATATATAAAAATATAATATATATATATATATATATATATATATATATATATATATATATATATATATATATATATATATATATTTTTTTTTTTATTATATAAAGTTTCAGATGCTAGGTTTTGCTTCTTAAGTTTTTAGGAATGCCATGGCCGGGGACGACCTTGCTTAAAGAAGGGGGGTATGTAAAGGGGGTGCTATGTGCCTTTTCCTTCAACTAATGTGTGTCAAATGTGTTGTTGCAGTAATAAATTAATGTAGGGACAGCATAGGTATGTATTTAGGACATCGGGACACTAGGGGGCACTGTAGGGTTAGAATATAAGTCGTTGACATAGATATAGAGAAATGTAGATAGGATATACTGTAGTTGATGAGGTAAGTTGTGTGGGAGGAGTCAAGTCAGTTGGAGTGGAGTGTTAGAACAGGCAAGACGCGGTATCAAATTACCTTTATATAGGCATGTAACCGCAGTGAGATGATAGTCCCAGCTGTCGTGAAGGTCCTTTACACAAGTAGGTCTTTCTACTTTTGCAGGATTTGCTGTCCCAATATAGATTTAACCATTTCCTGGCAAGGACGTTCTAAGAAAAAGAAGAGTGCTATAAATTCTTGGGACACTGTACCGGCAGGTGACAGACGTCCCTCCTGTTATGTGCAGCGCTGCCACGTCAAGGCACAGCGTTCTGGATAAAGCCAGCAAGGCACAGGGAAGCTGCAGGATCTTGCGTGACGTCAACGTGGTGAGTCACATGACTGGCTACGGAGCGCACAGAGGACCACAATCGAACGCGTTTCGGAATGCACTGATTCCTTAGTCAGGGATGGTCTAGTAAACGATATAAAATGGATGAGGAAAAAAATCTCCAGCCTGTAATCCAATAAAATCAATTCTTTTATTCAAAGACATATTAAAATGTATGTACCAAAAATACAAAGGACAGGAAGGATGGGGTCTCCATAACAACCAACGCATTTCCACCTCTTGCGGTCTTAGTCATGGTATGGAGTGAGATCCCTTGTCCAAACCTTAAATGATTAACTGCACATGACAAAACAGGTGAGGTAATTAAAAATCTTAAGAACACACAATCAAATCCACTTGGACAAGAAAATAACAAAAATACAAATATAGATATAGTATCATAGAGAACCTACAGGGGTTGGACAAAATAATGGAAACACCTAGCGTTTTGGCATCACAATCTTCGAATATGTTATAAACATGCAAACCATGACATATGGTAATGTTTTGTAGTTGATTATTTGTGTTATGTGATATGTGTATGTAAATTAACTGTTTGTTTTGCAGAATTGTAAGAACATTGATGAGAACCTGATACCAATGGCAGACCTCTCGGATTTTCAAAGAGGCCAAATTGTTAGTGCTCGTGTAACAGAAAGTGCCCGAATGCTTGGCGTGTCAAGAGGTACTGTCTCCAAAGTAATGACTGCGTTTAAAAGAGAAGGAAAAACGTCCGCAGCAAAGCACAGGTCCGGCCGAAAGTTGAAGTTGACTGAGAGAGACCGTCGGACTCTAAAGCGAATTGTGAGAGAGGATCACAAGACCACGGCTCAGAAAATTACTGCCGAGCTCAATGAACACCTACAGAACCCAGTTTCCACAAAAAATGTTCGTCGAGAGATGCACAAATCAGGTTTCCACGGAAGAGCTGCAATTCGAAAACCGCTGCTCTCAATGACAAATGTTTCCAAGCATTTAGAGTGGTGTAGAAACCTCCAGAATAGGTCCTTCGAGCAGTGGAAACATGATATTGTCAGACGAATCATTGTTTACCCTATTTCCGACCTCCGGACGAGTGTACGTTTGGAGACAGCCGAAAGAAGCATTCCATACAGACTGCCTTCTCCCAACCGTAAAACATGGCGGAGGTTCTGTGATGATCTGGGGTGCTATTTCGTGGAGATCCGCAGGGCCAATGATATCCCTTCATGGAAGAATTAACAGCTGCGATTATTTAGGCATTTTGGGCGACCAAGTGCATCCTATGGTTCAAGCACTGTTCCCGGAGGGGAACGCCATCTTTCAGGATGATAATGCACCAATTAATACAGCTAGAATCGTTAAAGCATGGCACGAGGAACATTCTAATGAAGTTGAGCATCTCATCTGGCCCCCACAATCCCCAGACCTCAACATTATTGAGCATTATGTCCGATTTTAGAGATTCAAGTTAGACGTCGATTTCCGCCGCCATCGTCGTTCAAAGAACTGGAGAATGGGCTACAATTCCTTTGGAAACAATTCACACCATGTATGAATCCATACTTCGGATAATTGAGGCTGTAATCGCCGCAAAAGGTGGACCTACACCATATTAAACTAACTTTTGGTGAGGTTTCCATTATTTTGTCCAATCCCTGTATAGCTTATAATGAAATGCATTCATTAGAATCATATTATGACAACTTTGGAAAGCGCACATAAGGAAAAAGGAAAAACAAAAAAAAAAAAAAAAAAAGGCTTTTTCAAGTGTGGATTAATGAACTTCTGCTTAAAAAAAAAAAAAAAGGGAATTTTTTTTTTTTATTCATTATTCAATCATATTGCAAAATAACATCTTGTTGTTTATTTAAACCAAAGGGCACTCTTGTACTTAATTTGAAAATCCAGAAGAATTCATGGTTGAGGACTCTGCGTCTATAATCACCTCCTCTCGTGGGCTTAACCTTTTCAATACCCGTAGCCACAATAGTGCTAGTACTGCCTGCATGAACCATTTTGCAGTGGTAAGATACCGCTGAAATATTATGGGCAGTGGAGCGTGTGGCTTCTGAAAAATGTTTTCTAAATCTATTTTTAAAATGGCCTATTGTACATCCCACATATGGTAATTTGCAGGTCACACATTATATTAAATAAATTAGACCTTCCGTGTTACAATTCGTGTGTGTAGTAATTGGATAAGACAGACCTGTTGCAGTGGAAGTAACTAAGACTAAAGGTCCCGTTACATTTAGCGATGCACCAGCGATCCCGACAACGATACGACCCGGTCAGGATCGCTGGTGCATCGCTAAATGGTCGCTAGTGAGCTGCCAAACAGGCAGATCACCCAAACAAGGGAGCTAGTGGAAAAATTACCACGAAAACAATTACTCCAGTACAAAAATTAAAATCGTAATTATTCATTAATTGATGAAGTTCCCATTATAACTCAATATAATGCCAACAGTAACATTCTCAAGAAAATTGTCTGTAGACACTGGGGCATTCTGAATGAAGACAGAGCTATTGGGGAAACATTATCAGAATGTCCCAGATTTATATACAGGAAGGCAAACAATTTGGGGAATATGATAGCCCCCACCATCTCTAAACTCCTAATTTTATCTGCTACCTATCAGCAACAAGTTTTTTCTGTTTTTTTAGCCATGTGGGAAGTGTGTACCGTATAAAAAAATTGTGCACTAAAAAACAACTGACTGTTACCAATCATTTGACAGAAGTCAAAATTAAGGATTTTATTAGTTGCGCTACCCAAGGGGTAATATTACTGTAAAAATGCCCCTGTGGTAAATTCTACATAGGGCAAACTATACGTCCAATGAGCGTCCGAATAGGAAAGCATCTGCGCAATATTAGGAATAAATTCACGTTTTAGCCAATCATTTTCTAACACATCATGAGGGCTCACCGAAGGATGTTCAAGTAACTGGGATTAAAATAGTTAAAAAAAAAAAAAACAAAGTTGGAGGAAAGGGAATTATATCCACCAAATATCTAGAGAAGAAAGTAGGTGGATTTTTTAATGTGATACTTTAATACCCAATGGTCTGAATAGTGAAAGTGAATTGTTTGCTTTTAGTACATAATGCTGTATTATAGGTTCCGCAGGATACAGTGCAGTACAGTGAAAGTATTCGGTCCCCTGGAACTTTTCAACCTTTTCCCACATATTATGCTTCAAATAAAGATACCAAATGTAAATTTTTGGTGAAGAATCAATAAGGCTATGTGCACACGGTGCAGATTCTGCTGCGGATTTGCAGCGTTTCAGGAGCTGCGGGTCCGCAGCAGATTTAGGTGCGTTGTACAGTACCATTGTTTTCAATGGTAAACTGAAAAACAGTGCACATGCTGCGGATTTTTCCGCACGGATTTGTTGCGGGTTCAAATCCGCAGCATGTAAATTCTTTGTGCGGATTCTGCTGCTGTTTCACAACTTCTTCATTGTAGAGGTGTGAAACCGCAGGGCTAAACCGCAGCCTAATCTGCAGGTAAACCGCAGGTCTTTTGACCTGCGGCTTTACCTGCAGATTTTCCCAAATCCGCGGTGACAAATCCGCAGCACATAAAACTATGTGTGCACATAGCCTAACAAGTGGAACACAATTGTGAAGTTGAACGAAATTTATTGGTTATTTTAAATTTTTGTGGAAAGTCAAAAACTGAAAAGTGGGGCGTGCAATATTATTAGGCCCCTTTACTTTCAGTGCAGGAAACTCACTCCAGAAGTTCATTGTGGATCTCTGAATGATCCAATGTTGTCCTAAATGACTAATGATGATAAATATAATCCACCTGTGTGTAATCAAGTCTCCGTATAATCGCACCTGCTCTGTGATCGTCTCAGGGTTCTGTTTGAAGAACAGAGAGCATCATGAAGACGAAGGAACACACCAGGCAGGTCCGTGATACTGTTGTGGAGAATTTTAAAGCCGGATTTGGATACAAAATGATTTCCAAAACTTTAAACATTCCAAGGAGCACAGTGCAAGCAATAATATTGAAATGGAAGGAATTTCATACCACTGCAAATCTACCAAGACCCGGCCATCCCTCTAAACTTTCATCTCAAATAAGGAGAAAAATGATCAGAGATGCAGCCAAGAGGCCCATGATCACTCTGGATGAACTGCAGAGATCTACAGCTGAGGTGGGACAGTCTTTCTATAGGACAACAATCAGTCATACACTGCACAAATTTGGCCTTTGTGGAAGAGTGGCAAGAAGAAAGCCATTTCTCAAAGATATCCATAAAAAGTGTAGTTTCAAGTTTACAACAAGCCACCTGGGAGACACACCAAACATGTGGAAGAAGGTGCTCTGGTCAGATGAAACCAAAATCAAACTTTTTGGCAACAACGCCAAACGATATGTTTGGTGTAAATGCAACACAGCTTATCACCCTGAACACACCATCCCCACTGTCAAACATGGTGGTGGCAGGATCATGGTTTGGGCCAGCTTTTCTTCAGCAGGGACAGGGAAGATGGTTAAAATTGATGGTAAGATGGATGGAGCCAAATACAGGACCATTCTTGAAGAAAACCTGCTGGAGTCTGCAAAAGACCTGAGACTGGGACGGAGATTTGTCTTCCAACAAGACAATGATCCCAAACATAAAGCAAAATTTACAATGGAATGGTTCACAAATAAAGGTATCCAGGTGTTAGAAGGGCCAAGTCAAAGTCCAGACCTGAATCCAATCGAGAATCTGTGGAAAGAGCTGAAACATGGATTTTTGTGATAACTCACCATAAAATCCTTTTCTCCGAGATGCTCATTGGGGGACACAGGTACTGTTGGTGTATGCTACCGCCGCCTGGAGGCTGACACTAAGTGAACAAAAAGAGGTTAGCTCCTCCGCATACACCCTCGCCCCGGTTGCGGGCGGAAACCAGTTTAGTGCAACAGCAGTTGCAAAAAATCAGCCTTAATGCAGATAACAATATATCTGGAAAGGAAGCACCGTAACATCAATAAAAATGCACATTAAATAAACAAAAGCCAACTGGCTATCAGGGTGGGTGCTGTGTCCCCCAATGAGCGTGTTGGAGAAAAGGATGTTACGGTGAGTTTTCACAAAAATCCATGTTTCTCCTTCGTCTCATTGGGGGACACAGGTACTGTGGGACGTCCTAAAGCAGTCCCTTGGTAGGAAGTTGACTCACCAATCCAAGTTACATGCACCTCATGTCTAAAGGTGCCCCACCTATGCCTTGAGAATCCTTCTACCCAGGCTCGCATCTGCCGAAGCCTGAGTATGGATATTATAATGTTTAGTAAATGTGTGCAGGCTGGACCAGGTTGCCACCTTGCACACGTGTTCCGTCGAAGCCTGGTGCCGAAGCGCCCGAGTGTGCTCTGATCCCTGCTGGAACCGGCGCACCCCTGATGCGGTAGGCTTCTGAATAGTTAGACGGATCCACCTGGCTATGGTCGATTTTGAGGCTGCGAGTCCCTTCCTGCGCCTCTCGGAGAGCACGAACAGCGTGTCTGTCTGGCGGAAGGGTGCTGTCCGGGACACGCACCTCCTGAGTGCCCTCACCAGGTCCAATGTGTGAAGAGCCTTTTCCACACTGTGTACTGGCACTGGACAAAACGAGGGCAAGACAATATCCTCATTAATATAAAACGAGGAAACGACCTTCGGCAGAAAGGGGGGACTGGTCTAAGCACCACCTTATCCCTGTAGAAGGTGAGAAAAGGTGCTCGGCAGAATAGGGCCACCAACTCCGAGACTCGCCTAATGGAAGTTATGGCTACAAGGAAATATCTTGAAGAGGTTTGAAAGGAGCTTCCTGCAGCACACTCAGGACCAGGTTAAGGTGCCAGGCATCCAGGGGTGCCCTATAGGGAGGTACCACGTGGGAGACTCCCTGGATGAATGTCCTCACCTGCATATTGGTAGCAATTTTTTGCTGGAAAAGGATGGACAACGCCGATATCTGTCTCCTAAGGGAGCTCGGGGCCAACCCCGAGTCTAGGCCCGACTGGAGAAAGGCCAAGATGTTGTGGATAGAGAATGTCAGTGGAGAAAACCTGTGATCTCGACAAGAAAAGACGACCTTCCTGGTGCGATGGTAAATTCTCGCCGAGGTAGGCTTCCGGGCGCTAACCATTTTAGCGACCACCTCGTGCCCAAACCCCGCCTGGGTCAGAATCCAAGATTCAACGGCCATGCCGTCAAATACAGGGCCCCCGAGTTCGGGTGGAAGATCGGGCCCTGGGATAGTAGATCCGGGCGCTCTAGGAGACGCCAAGGAATGTCGGCAAGCAGCTGCACTAGATCTGCGTACCATGCTCGACGGGGCCAGCCTGGGGCTAGCAGAATCGCTGGAACCCCTTCCGTTTTGATCTTCTTGATGTAGTGGCAGCGGGGGGGGAACAAGTATGGAAGGCGAAACTGGTTCCATGGCAGAACCAACGCATCCACAGCAATCGCCCGCGGGTCCCGAGACCAAGCGACGAACACGGGTACCTTGGCGTTCACCCCGGAGGCCATGAGATCCACATCCGGTGTTCCCCACCGTTGGCAAATCTGCTGGAAGACTTTGGCATGCAGAGACCATTCCACGGCCACGACACCCTGCCAGCTGAGGAAGTCCGCAGCCCAGTTTTCCACGCCCGGGATGTGGACCGCCGATATCACCGAATGTTTCCTATTGGCCCAGTGAAGCACGTGTCCCACCTCGCGCATGGTTGCCCTGTTGCGGGCGCCCCCTTGATGATTTACGTAAGCCACCACCGTGGCATTGTCCGATTGAATCCGTACAGGGCGTCCTGCTAGAAGGTGCTGAAAATGTTGCAGCGCCAGCCGGACTGCTCGTATTTCCAACAAGATGATCGGGAGGCGTGCCTCCTGTTGCGACCACTGCCCCTGGGTCGTGGGGTGGTGAAAAACTGGTCCCCAGCCGAAGAGGCTGGTGTCGGTTGTGACCACTAACCACTGGTCTGGGGGAAAAGGGTTTCCCCTGAAGAAGGGAGGAACTGACTGTACACCACTCTAGTGACTGACCTGAGAGGACAACCGGCACCGATGATAGAGCGTGAACGGGTTCTTGTCCCAGGATGACAAAAGGGCGTGCTGCAGGGGGCACAGATGAAATTGGGCAAATGGAATCGCTTCCATTGCTGCCACCATTTTCCCTAGTACCCTCATCCCAAACCAAATGGTGTGAGGGACTGGTAGGAGAAGCTTCCAGACTCCTTGCCGGAGTGCTAGGGCTTTGTCTTGAGGGAGAATTACCAACCCTTGGGAGGTGTCAAAGATCATCCCTAAAAAGGAAATCCTCTGGGATGAGACAAAGAATGAATTATTCCTGTTGACCAACCACCCTAAGCGGGAGAGGGTATCTAGCGTGATGCTGACACTCTCCTCGCATGCCCGAAATGAGGGGCCCTTCACCAAGAGGTCGTTTAAGTATGGCAAGACGACTATGCCCCGAGAGTGTAAGATGGCCATGACGACTGCCATAACCTTTGTGAACACTCTGGGGGCGGTGGCTAGCCCGAAGGACAGTGCTGCAAAGTGGAAATGTCGGCCATTGATGGCGAAACGTAGAAACCTCTGATGCGGAGGAAAAATGGGGATTTGCATGTAGGCATCCTGGATGTCGATGGAGGCCAAGTATTCTCCTAGCCCCATGGCCGCTATAACTGAACGGAGAGATTCCATTTGGAAATGTTTGATCCTGATGAACTTGTTCAGGAGCTTCAGGTCCAAAACAGGCCTGACTGTCCCGTCCTTTTTGGGGACCACGAACAGATTGGAATAAAAGTCCTGAGCCTTCTCGTGCTCTGGCACAGGAATAATGACTCCGTTGTGCTTGAGTGACTCGATGGCTCCTATCAACGCCCTTGCCTGGGCCTCCCCTTTGGGAAGACAGGAAAGAGAGAACCGTTTTGGGGGGTACATGTCAAACTATATTGTACCCCGAGGACACCAGTTCCGTCACCCATGAGTCGTGTGCTACCGTGACAGACGTGGTGAAACCAGAGCAGGCAGCCGCCTACTCTGCTGATGTCGCCTAAAAAGCGCTCCGAGTCATTTAGCTGAGGATTTCTAGGACCTGGTTCCCCTCAACCTGAGCTGGCGAGCACGCATCTTCCCCAACAGGTTGGCTCTATATGAGACCTGCCGATCCCTATCTTGGTTGGAGCGACGGAACTGGCCGCTGCTGTCCACCCGGGATTGCGAAAAGCCGTGCCTGAGCCTGGTGGCGAAACGGCGGCTTGACCCTTTGTTGCGGGAGGAAACTGCTCTTTCCCCCTGTAGCATCGGAGATAAGCTGGTCTAACCTTTCCCCGAATAGGCGGCCACCTTGATAAGGCAGGGAAGTCAAGGACTTCTTGGAAGTTGAATCGGCCCGCCATGTCCTCAACCATAGGGCCCTCCTAATGGAAATTGCGTTTGCGGCCGCAAGCACTGCGCAATTGGCCGCATCCAAGGAAGCATTAAGTAATCACCAGCCATAGCGATCTGACTAGCAATCTCTGATACCTCCGTAGGCAGGTCCCTATCTTGCAAGACTTTGTTCAATGATTCTGACCATGACATCATGGCCTTGGCTACCCACGTCGCCAGAAACGAGGGAAAGAGCGCTGATCCTGATGCTTCAAATACTGAGCGAGCCAAGCTCTCTATGAGCCGATCAGTGGGATCCTTGATAGAAGAACCACTAGGTACTGATAACAGGGTTTTAGAGGCCAAGTGTGACACTGGTGGATCCACCGCTGGGGATTCCGCCCATTTCGTACAGAGGTCCAGGAAAAACGGATATCTTGCCTCGAGCATCTTCTGGCCCGAAAAACGCCTATCCGGCCGTTCTCTGTGACGTTGCACTATGTCCTCAAATTCTGGGTGAGTGCAAAGTGCTCTATGCGGTCGCTTAGCCCGCTTAAAAGATACCTTATGGTGGAATCATCCTCAATCCCCAAAGTTTGATTGACAGCTTCGATGAGGCTGTCAACTGTTTCTCGACCCCTCGGGGTATCTAGGTCCAGGGGTTCGTCGGAGTCATAATCTGAACTCTGCCCGCTCTCGACTACTGGTGAAGGAGAGCGAGACGCTGAACTCACGGATGCCGAGGCACCGGATGGGCCGGAAGACGGCATGTGGGTTCGTTTCCCTTGCGCCTGCCTGGAGTGAGAGCGGCACCTGCAGGCTGGAGGCTCTTGTGAGGTGGATGACCCCTCCCAGATAGGCGAGCCACTATCCCTGCCCCAATCTGGGGCGTGAAGGGACTCGATCGCCTTTGTAAGCGATGGCATAGACTGCGACAGTGATAGGGCCCATTCCGGGGGATTTGGAACACTGGGCTCGGTCTCAGAGGAGGGCTCCTGGGCACGTTCGGAGTAGCAGGCTTCGTATAATTTGTTGCTCTGCGCCCGGGGAAACGCGGTCTGACAGGAGATGCATGCAGCGTATAGGAACGTGTGCGTCTTCACCTTCCCGGCCATAGTGTGTCTGCCAGGCATCAGTACTGCCCTTCTGGGGGGGGGGGGGGGGGGGAGGGTATTCCTCGATTATACGTAGTGTGGCCTCTAAAGTCGGGGGTCGCACTTACCCCGGTCCTGTGTCCCCCACGTGTCCTTGCCGCGCACTGCTCCTCTCCGTGATGCGTGCACTTCAGCCGTAGATGGGCCGACGGAGGCAGCCGTCCTTTCCCGGTTGCGGCCTAGCCTGGAGTGAAGCCGGGGGGCTCAATTTATTCGGTGCCCGCCCAGGCCACGGAGGGCGGGTCGCCGGAAGTGACATTGCGCAGGGAGGGCGGGACTTCTGCCCGTGGCCTAACACCGGCCAAAGCCGAGGGCTGGATTTTTAACGTCCGCCCATGGAGGGGTGGCGGGTGGGCGGGCAGGCCGCCGTATACCAAGGAAGGGGACAGCGTCGGGACCCAGCGTCCGGCATGCCGCCAGAGGGGGGGGGGGGGGGGGGGGGGAGGCCGAATATGGACCTTTGTGCGCTGCTGCTCCTCGACCGCATGAAGCTAAGGGCTCCAGCCCTCTGGACGCTGCCACAGGGTCCTCCCAGCTATCCCATCCATGACGACTTCGCCGATCAGGCAGGGGAGGGGCGATATCCAGGACAGTGCAGGCAGCCTAGCTCCGGTCCTCCTTCCAGGGATGAGGAGAGGGAAAGTCCGTCGCCTTGCAGCACGCCGTCTAGCGATGGTGGAACAGTGGGGGCCGCTCGGACTGTCTTGTGTCTCTGTACAGCCCATGGTTTCAATACCTGGGGGCGGTCAGGGCTAAGTCTGGCATCATGTCCCACGTCGCGGGAGAGGATACGTGGAGGGATACTCGCACGTGCTTGCCCATTGAAGGTTTGGGGAAATCGGACCCTTTCAATAGGGTCCATTGCCCCTGTCTTATCTTCATAAAAAAAAAAAAAAATTGGGGAAAACGGCCCATGGTGCGGTAGAGGGTACGTGGAGGCGATACTCACACGTGCTCGCCCGTTGTTGGATTGGGGAGATCGGACCCTTTCAAGAGGGTCCGTCGACCCTGTCATCTTCATAGAAAAAGAAAAGGAAAAAAAGTCTGGAAAAAATCAGACGTGTGTGCCTTGAACAGACTAAGCATTAAAACTGGTTTCCGCCCGCAACCGGGGCGAGGGTGTATGCGGCGGAGGAGGAGCTAACCTCTTTTTGTTCACTTAGTGTCAGCCTTCAGGCAGCGGTAGCATACACCCACAGTACCTGTGTCCCCCAATGAGACAAAGGAGAAAACTGCTGTTCACAAACTCTCTCCATCAAACCACACTGAGCTCGAGCTGTTTGCCAAGGAAGAATGGGCAAGAATTTCAGCCTCTCTATGTACAAAAATGATAGAAACATACCCCAAGCGACTTGCAGCTGTAATTGCAGCAAAAGGTGGTGCAACAAAGTATTAAGTTAAAGGGGCCAAATAATATTGCACACCCCACTTTTCAGTTTTTGAATTTCAACAAAAATTTAAAACCACCAATAAATTTCGTTCAACTTTACAATTGTGTCCCACTTGTTGTTGATTCTTCACCAAAAAATTACATTTGGTATCTTTATGTTTGAAATATGAAATGTGGGAAAATTTTGAAAAGTTCCAGGGGGCTGAACACTTTCGCAAGGCACTGTATATAAGCACCTATATCGTTTACTGGACCATCCCTGATGAAGGAATCAGTGCATTCCGAAACACGTTGGATTGTGGTCCTCTGTGCGCCCCGTAGCCAGTCACGTGACCGTGACGCAACGCTAGATCCTGCAGCTGCTCTGTGCCTTGCTGGCTTTATCCAGGACGCTGTGCTTATACTGCCTTGACGCGGCAGCGCTGTACAATCCAGGAGGGACATCTGTCACCTGCTGGTACAGTGTCCCAAGAATTTATAGCACGCTCTTCTTTTTCTTTTAACCATTTCCTGGCAAGGAAGTTATATCTATATTGGGACAGCAAATCCTGCAAAAGTAAGAAGACCTACTTGTGTAAAGGACCTTCACTACAGCTGGAACTATCATCTCACTGCGGTTATGAGCCTATATAAAGGTAATTTGATACATGGACTTTTATCTACTCTTTTAAATTGCATACAGCTTGGTGTATTTTGGTCTGCATTCCCCCATATTCTATATTGGTGTTATCTCTTTCCGTTTAAATATACGGGATACTTTGCGCAAATTTAACCCATTATTTCTATCTATATACACAAGCACACACAGATCTACCTATATACACAAGCACACATAGATCTATCTATATACACAAGCACACATAGATCTATCTATATACACAAACACACATAGATCTATCTATCTAGCTATCTATCTACATACATACACACAGATATATATATATATATATATATATATATACACACACATACACACATACATACACATATATATATACATACACATATATATACATACACACATACAGTACATAGATCTAGCTATACAAACACACAGATCAATCTATATACACACACACACAGATCTGTCTATATACAAACACATAGATCTATCTATATACACATACTGTACATTGATCTACCTATGTATGTGTGTGGGTGTATAGATAGATCTATCTATATACACACACAGATCTATTTATACACACAAACAAATCTATCTATATACACACACAGATGCATAGATCTCTATACATACACACCTTTTAGGCAGTAAGAAGAATGGACCTTTTGCAGTTATGCAAAAGCTAAACTGTGCTTGTATTATGACCTTCTAAAAACCTTTTGGCATCATTCAACTTCAATAAGTCATTTATTTTTACTTTTCTCTGAAGTCAACTTAAGGCGTGAAATCAAGATTACATTGCAGATCTACTTTCAATCACTCACCACTTTATTGTGCTTCTGAGATTAGGCTGGCTGACTGTGCTGTCATCTAAGAATATTGTAGAACATGAACTGTACTTCTTTGTAAGCTGTCCAGGAGAGACCTGTTTAAAAAGAACAATTCAGTACAACTTTATTGCAAGAACGTCTCAAGGATATACGTCTTCTGGGCAAAGAATAGTCCGCATAAAATAATGCCTCAACTTAAAGGCATATGGCGTGGAGTACTGTAAATGGTCAGATAAAACTTTATTATATAGGGACACTGAAATATTGAAGGTTTGCTGGATTGCAAACACAGAAAATGTAATAAAAAAAAAAAAAAAAAAAAAAAAAAAAAAAGAAGAAACCTGGATAGTTTATAAAGGGACTTGCTATACAATGAACCAGCAAACACACAGGTTGAAGCTTCTGCACGTGTCATTTTCATTTTAGAGATGTAGATGGAAGTGTCCTACTTAATATAACGAAAGTGACATTAATTTAATCTATATTAACTCCTTCATTAACAGAGGTTTTTTCGTTCCCCTTCTTTCCAGAGCCATAACTTTTTTATTTTTCCATCAATATGGCCATGTGAGTGCTTGTTTTTTGCGGGACGAGTTGTACTTTTGAACGACACCTTTGGTTTTACCATGTAGTGTACTAGAAAACAGGAAAAAAAATTCCAAGTGCGGTGAAATTGCAAAAAAAGTGCAATCCCACACTTGTTTTTTGTTGGCTTTTTGCTAGGTTCCCTAAATGCTAAAACTGACCTGCCATTATGATTCTCCAGGTCATTATGAGTTCATAGACACCAAACATGTCTAGGTTCTTTTTTATCTAAGTGGTGAAAAAGTTTCAAAATTTGCTAAAAAAAATGTGCGCAATTTTCCGAGACTCATAACGTCTCCATTTTTCATGATCTCGGGTTGGGTGAGGGCTTATTTTTTGTGCACCAAGCTGAAGTTTTTAATGATACCATTTTTGTGCAGATACGTTCTGTTAATCGCCCGTTATTGCATTTTACTGTGATGTTGCAGCGACCAAAAAAAAAAAAAAAAAAAAAACGTAATTCTGGCGATTTTTTTTTTTTTTTTTTTTACAGCTACGCCGTTTAGCAATCAGGTTAATACTTTTTTTTGTATTGGACAATTCTGAAAGCAGCGATACCAAATATGTGCATGTTAGATTTTTTTTGTTTTATTATGAATGGGGCGAAAGGGGGGCCATTTTAACTTTTATACTTTTTTTTAAAATATTTTTAATACTATTTTACCTTTCACTTTTGGCATGCTTCAATAGCCTCCATGGGAGGCTTGACCGGCTCTGCTAGATAGAGGTGATGCCCAGATTGCCTCTATGTAGCAGAATTACTGCATTGCTATGAGCGCCGTCAACAGGGTGGCGCTCATAGCAATCTGGCATCAACAAACAGAGGTCTCAAGGGGCCGTTATGTCGACGAAGACTCCAGATCACGTGACGGGGGGGGAAGGCCGTGTCAGCAGTGCACGTATTTCTGGTTCAATAGCCAGAAGCGCGCGTTACATGCCGCTGCCAGAGTTTGAAAGCAGCATCTAACTAGTTAATAGGCGTGGGTGGATCGCGATTCCACCCGCGCCTATTGCGGGCACGTCAGCTGTTCAAAACAGCTGACATGTCCCGGCTTTGATGCAGGCTCACCGCCGGAGCCCACATCCAAGCGGGGGTACTGCCATTGGACGTACTATCCGATCCAATAGCAGTAAGGGGATAAAAGAGAATAAACCATGCCACGAATAGGTGCCTGTAAAGAGCCTACTCCTATGTATATTCATGCAGAGATTAAGTTCATGCCACAAGCTAACCAGGCAGGAGAGATTCCAAACTTTGGGAAAGCAAAGAGCTGTGGAAGCAATGTAGCCAGTCCTTCATGTATTAGAGACTTTCTAATCATTACGTATGAACCCTCCCAGCTAGGGACAACTTACATAAAGACAGCAGTAGCAGTGATTTATATTAAAGCCTTTTGCATAGTAGTAAAGAAATGGAATTCAACGCTGACCGATTCATCACACGATGGAAACCAGTGTGCACAAAGTAAGAGTGCAGCAGGTTGGTCTACTTTAGCTTTTTTTTTTTTTACAGAATCTATCACAGAGGCTGCTAAAGCTATGTGCATGTGACATCTTTCAAGTGGGCGAACCCTCCAAGTTTAACGCTTAAAGTGGTATTCCCATATTCAAGATCCTATCACACTATGTAGTAGGTGTAATAATATTAGCAAATACCTCCAATTAGAAATTTAGTATAGTTCTTCAGATTCACTATGTCGCTTGGGAGAGGTCCGGTGCCTGCGCGCTGCAGGACTGTGCTCTGCCCTCAACAGGGCAGAGCGGCGCGCCTGCGCAGGAGCCATGACGGGAAGCAAAGAAGAGGACGTCACCGTTAGAAGATGGGAGGCGCCGAACCGGACGGCGACACCCATCGGACCAAAACTGGACCCGGACCACCCCTGGGTGAGTATAAAGGATGGAATCTCCAGCGCTGGACTTCAGTTAAAAATACATCATTTATTGTAAATTCTTAAAATCGAACGGAAAAAAGTGTGGATAAGGACATACAGGCAGATGGGGTCTCTGGTGGTCTCCAACCACAGTGTTTCGACCTAGAGGGTCTTACTCATGGTAGAAAATAAAACTTTGGTAGAAAATGGTAGAAAATAAAACTCTCAAATTACCAGACCCCAATCAGAGGAAAATAAAACTTTCACTCCTTATCTATAAACTGGTCCAATATTTATAGCCATAACTGTCTATCGCTCCCCCATGATAGTTCTGCTTCACGTCACTTGTCTTATCTATTGCATTTTTTCTGTGCTGTGTTGTGCATAAATGTGTGATTCTTTAGATTTTGTATTAGTCAATGCCTGATGAAGAGACCCGAGTAGTCTTGAAAGCTTGCAATTTGTTACCATCTTTTCAGTTAGCCATTAAAAGGCATCAACCACTGAGGACTCTCTATTTTTCTATCTACTGGCTTACAATGTACAAAGATATACATCTTTCCTGTTCTCCTTATGAGCATCTATGCCTCTTTTAATGCGTCCCATTATTTTATTTGCCTTTGCCTTTGGGTGAGTATAACTAATTTTTCTTCTCTTTCAGGTTACATTGGGGGCTTATCTACAGCATTACTCAATGCTGTAGATAAGCCCCTGATGGCGGTGCCGGCAGCCGATACTCGAAAAAATAGGTGACAGATTCCCTTTAAGTATCCATGGTTACGACCACTGAGCTGTTTGTTACTATAGGAGTGGTGGTAACCATGCACACCTAAGCTAGTCAATATGAAGAACTATACTGCATTTCTAATTGGAGATATTTGTTATATTATTATTATTACACCTAATACATAACGGCATAGGATCTTGGAGATGGGAATACCCCTTTAAAGAAAGGTCAGTTTTTCTTACCCCTGGAAGCATCTTTTTCAGTTGTTTCCTGGGCTTTAAAGGTTTATGACAGTTGGCTTTATTTCCAAGCAATTTTCTAGTTTTCCGATGGGGCAACGATTCTCCTTGTGCAGAGTGACATACCATCCCTGGCATGTCAAAGTATGGAGGCTTGTTCGTCGTGCAATGCTTCTCTAGGGAATTTAATATGCAAATTGCTCTTCAGAGAGGAGGAGTTGAACTCTATAGCCCCACCTGTTGGAAGTAGCGATCCTACAAGTCACAATCAACCCTTTAACAAGTCTTCCAATATGACTTGGTAACATAGTAACAGTTTTTTAAAGGTTGAAGGAAGACACCGTGTCTGCAAATTGAGATTCTGGTTTGGCTTTTATCCCAAGTCATGTGACAAGGCTCGTTAAAGGGTCGACATTGACTTTTAGGATTGCTACTTCCAATAGGTGGCACTAGAGTTCTAGTCCTCTTCCTCTCTAAAGAGAATTTGCAGATTTCCCAGAGGTGCATTGCGACTTTAAGGCCTGTTTCACACTTCCGTCTTTTCAAATCCGTCAAAATCCGTTGGTTTCCGTAAAAAAACGGATCCGCCATTTTTTTGCAGGATCCGTTTTTTTTGTCCCATAGACTTCCATTAGTGGTTACAGCGGATCCGTCAAAAAAACGGATCCGTTTTTTTAAAAACGGATCCGTTTGCATCAGTTTCCGTAAAAAAAACGGAAACGGATCCGTTTGGCGGACACAAAAACGGAAGTGTGAAACAGGCCTAAGTCTCATCTCGGCATGCTTAGCATGTCAATCTCCGCCAGGAGAAACGATACTTCTTGATTATACTTTTCAAGCAAGGCATCCAGGCCCTTCTTAAATTTTAGTGAATCACTCATTACAACATCATACTGCAGAGAGTTCCATAGTCTCACTGCTCTTACAGTAAAGAATCTGCATCTGTGATTATGATTAAACCTTCTTTCCTCCAGACGTAGAGGATGCCCCCTTGTTCCCGTCACAGGTCTAAGAGTAAAAAGATCATTAGAAAGGTCTTTGTACTGTCCCCGCATATATTTATACATTGTAATAAGATCACCCCTAAGCCTTCGTTTTTCCAAACTAAATAACCCCAAGTGTAATAACCTGTCTTGGTATTGCAGACCCCCCAGTTCTCTAATAACCTTGGTCGCTCTTCTCAGCACCCGCTCCAGTTCAGCTACGTCTTTCTTATACACCGGAGACCAGAATTGTACACAGTATTCTAAGTGTGGTCGCACTAGTGACTTGTATAGAGGTAAAATGATGTTTTCCTCATGAAAATTACCAGACCCCAATCAGAGGAAAATAAAACTTTCACTCCTTATCTATAAACTGGTCCAATATTTATAGCCATAACTGTCTATCGCTCCCCCATGATAGTTCTGCTTCACGTCACTTGTCTTATCTATTGCATTTTTTCTGTGCTGTGTTGTGCATAAATGTGTGATTCTTTAGATTTTGTATTAGTCAATGCCTGATGAAGAGACCCTAGTAGTCTTGAAAGCTTGCAATTTGTTACCATCTTTTCAGTTAGCCATTAAAAGGCATCAACCACTGAGGACTCTCTATTTTTCTATCTACTGGCTTACAATGTACAAAGATATACATCTTTCCTGTTCTCCATATGAGCATCTATGCCTCTTTTAATGCGTCCCATTATTTTATTTGCCTTTGCAGCAGCTGCCTGACACTGGCCACTAAATGTGAGTTAGTCATCCACCCAGGTCTTTTTCAATGACAGTTTTGCCCAGTGTTTTACAATTAAGCACATAATTATACATCTTGTTTGTTCTACCCAAGTGCATGACCTAACATTTATCCCCATTAAAGCTCATTTGCCATCAGTCCAAGCTTCTAGTTTACATAAATCCTCCTGTAATATAACATTGTCCTCCTCTGTATTGATTACCCTGCAGAGTTTAGCGTCATCTGCAAATATTCAAATTCTACTCTCTATGCCCCCTACAAGGTCATTAATAAATATGTTAAAAAGAATCGGGCTCAATACTAACCCTTGTGGTACCCCACTGCTAACCGCGACCCAGTCCGAGTGTGCGCCATTAATAACCACCCTTTGTTTCCTATCCCTGAGCCAGTTCTTAACCCACCTACACATATTTTCCCCTAATCCCATTGTTCTCATTTTATGTATCAACCTTTTGTGTGGGACCGTATCAAAAGCTTTTGAAAAGTCCATATTCACCACGTCCACTGCATTCCCTTGGTCCAGTCCGGAACTTAAATCTTCATAAAAGCTTATCAGATTAGTCTGACAGGAACGGTCCCTCGTAAAGCCATGTTGATATTGGGTCATGAGGTTATTCTTCTCCAGATACTCCAGTATAGTATCTCTAGAAAACCCTCCAGGATTTTACCCACAGTAGAGGTTAAACTTACTGGCCTATAATTTCCAAGTTCAGTTTTTGTCCCTTTTTTGAATATTGGCACCACATTTGCTATACGCCAGTCCTGTGGTACAGACCCTGTTATTATGGAATCTTTAAAGAGTAAGAATAATGGTCTATGACAGTACTTAATTCCTGCAGTACTCGGGGGGGGGGGGGTGTATTCCATCCAGGTCCAAGGATTTGTCAATTTTAGTGATTTTTAGACGCCGCCGTACTTCCTGCTGGGTTAAGCAGGTGACATTTAATGGAGAATTTTTATTACTGATCATGTTATCCGTCATGGGATTTTATTGTGTAAATACTGTTGAAAAAAGTCATTTAGCATATTGGCTTTTTCCTCATCCACCTTTTCACCCAGACTATTTTTAAGGGGGCCAACACTATAATTTTTTAGTTTCTTACTATTCATGTAGTTAAAGAATAATTTTGGGATTATTTTTACTCTCTCTGGCAATGAGTCTCTGTCTTAATCTTTGCTGTCTTGATTTGCTTTTTACAGAATTTATTTAATGTTCTGTATTTATTTAATGCCTCATCACTACCTACTTGCTTTAATTCTTTAAATGCTTTCTTTTTGTCACTTATTGCGCCCCTTACAGCTCTATTTAGCATGTTTAATCCCATATGGTATATACTGTGCACAGGTCCTATTCAGGATGCTAATAAACGTCTCCCATTTTCTGTGTGTATTTTTATATGTCTCAGGATATCGTCCCAGGTAATTGCGCCAAGATCATCTCTCATCCGTTGGAAATTTGCTTTCCTGAAGTTTAATGTCCTTGTAACCCCTCTACTACACATCTTATTAAAGGATACATGAAAACTTATTATTTTGTGATCACTATTACCCAAGTGACCCTCAACCCTTATATCGGTTATGTGGTCTGGCCTGTTGGTTAATATTAGGTCTAGCAGTGCCCCCCCTTCTTGTTGGGTCCTGAACCAGTTGTGAAAGGTAATTGTCTCTCAAAGTTGTCAAAAACCTATTACCTTTGCTGGAACTGCAGGTTTCGGCTCCCCAATGTATTTCGGGGTAGTTGAAGTCCCCCATAATAATGACTTCTCTTTGAGTCACTGCTTCATCTATTTGCTTTACGAGGATATTTTCAGTTGCTTCCATTATTTTTGGAGACTTATAACAACCCCCCCCCCCCATCATTAATTATTTTTCCCCCTCCCCATATCTCCACCCACAGGGACTAAACATTTTCATTAGATTTACTTATATTATTACGCAGGATGGGTTTTAAGGATGATTTTACATATAAACACCCCCCCCCTCGCTTATTTGTATGGTAATTTCAGAACAGACTATAACCCTGTAAATTAACCGCCCAGTCATAGCTCTCGTCCAGCCATGTCTCAGATATCCCCACCATGTCATAATTATACTCCAACAAAGTTAATTCTAATTCCTACATTTTGTTGGTGAGGCTTCTGGCATTAGTATACATGCACTTTATGCATCTCTCTGTACCTCTATTCTTTCTTAAAATATTAACTGCTCTAACTCCACCCCCCCTTTTGCAGGCAGTTTTTTGGAGCAGAATCTGCCAGAAAGAGACACGTGAACATACCCTAATGAGGCCTCGTCTCTACAGGGATTGACATCTAGTAGATTATTGTTGCATGTAGCCTTGATTAATCGGCTGACTGCTGCAGCCAATGTATGACATCTTCTGGTACTGGCAGGACCCCCAAAAATGAGAGGAGGGATTCAGGAGGTAGGCAATAATTTTTTAGATCATTCCCAAATCCTAGAAATCCTGTTAAACCTGTTTAAGTCACCAGTAATGACATGGAGAAGGGCCATAGGCAGACAATGAGTAAATGAATGAAATTGCTATGATATCATTACAGCAACAATAAATCAGCAGGTGAGGTTTACTTACGTGATTTATATGGTTACTCTTCCTCTTTTCTCTCACTGTAAGCACATAAATACACATTACTAGGGCAGGAGAACAGAGAATATGATGTCCAGGACATTTGTGAAAGACTATCTGCAGTGTTGGGACCACAACTCGAGATGATGCCAACCATCAAGTATTACACTGACTGCCAGATCCTGGCGCTATACTAAAATCCTTGCCTTTGTATAATACAATCTCAATTCCAAAAGAGTTGGGCCACTAATATGTAAGGAAAACAAGAATGCAATGATTTGGAAATCTCTTGCAACCATATTTTTTTCACAACAGAACAGATCAGAAAGCAGACATTAGACATTTTTCCATTTCATTTGAAAAATTAACTCATTTACAATTAGATGGCAGCAACAGATCTCAAAAACATTGGGACAGGGCCATGTTTACCATTGTGTAACATCCCCTCCTCTATAAAATCTGTAAGCATCTAGGTAGTGAGGAGAATTGCGGGGATTTTGGGAGAGGAATGATGTCCCATTCTTGTCTATGTAGGATTCTCACGGCTTCACAGTGGAGGGGCTATACCGGATGTTTTGTTTCATAATGCGCTAAATGTTTTCTGTTGGTGAAAGGTCTGGACTGCAGGCGGCCGGTTCATCTCCCGACTTCTTGTGTGAAGCGATGATGCAGTATGTGGTTTATCATTTTCTTGCTTAAATATGCAATTCCTTCTCTGAAATAGACATTGGATGGGGCATTTGTTATTCTAAAACCCCTATATAATGTTGGGTATCGATAGCGCTTTTCTAGATATGTAAGCTGCCCATGCCAGAGTCACTAATACACCCCAATACAATCAGCGATGTAGGTTTCTGTACTGTGCAATGAAAAGCTGGATGGTCCCTCTCCCTCTTGAATATGCAGGACACGGCGTCTGTGGTTTCGATATACAATTTCACATTTTGATTCATCTGACCACAGAAGAGTTTTCCATTTTGACTCAGTCCATTCTTAATCTTTGTGATTCTGGATTGTGTATATACATGGCTTCTTTCCATTATAGAGCTTTGCCTTGCATTTTTGGATTATGTTCATAGACAATGTTTTCTGGAAGTATTCCTGAGTGACTTGCATGGCTCAATCATGTCAGTTTTCAATACAGTGCCATTTGAGGACACATAGATCACAAGCATCCAATACTATATCGGCCTTGTCCCTTGTGCAGATTTCTCCAGAATCTTTGAATCTTGTTATTATGTACTTTTGATTGTTGGGAAATTGAAAGTCTTGCAATTTTATATTGAGGAATATGTTTCTGAAATTGTAAACAATTGCATCTGAAAATTGTGAAACAGATTGGTGAATCTCTGACCATCTTTGCTTCAGAGACTACCTGTGCAAAATGCTTTATTTACACAGTCATGTGACTTACTTGAAAACCCACCCTTTAGCTGTTTTTCTGTAGTACCACCTTTCCAGCCTTTTCTTAACCTTTTCATCTTTGACCACATGATGCAAGTTTCCCAACATATATTTTTCTTATATTCACTTAGGATTGTGGCATGGCCTGATGAAGGCAAGTTCAGTGTAGAAAAGCATAGAGAAATCCTTCAATAAAAAAGAAGCCTCATCATAAGTCGATTCTCTTTAGAAGTACCATCAGTGGTGCACAGTCCACCAACCAGAGAGGAAGGAACTTCAGCTGACTACGCCCACCATATCTACACTAGGGTTGTGCCTGTGTTAGCACATTACTGTTGTGCTATTAATCTTGTTATCTTTTGCATATCAGCACAAGAGAGGGAAGAACATAGCCCGGTAAGGAAACAGTCAGTCACATTACAAATTTGCATTATGAAAGCATCCAACTTGGTGACTTCCCTCCATAGTTACTTCAAGAAGTGTAGCGTCTTAACAATAGAACAGTTACTTCATGGAGATGAAAACTTCCTTTACTCCAAAGAGGAACCATCTCTAACCACCACCACCACATTAGACGGACCATGAGCAATTCTACCCTTAAAGGGAGAGTTCATACATAACCAAGTACACCAGTGTGTGAAGAGTGATATTGTGGATTCAAGTGCCGCCTTCATTTCCAGATATTTTAAGTCTTTGTGATATGTTAAGAGGTTTAAAATTTAGAAAAGGAGTAAATTACAACTTTAACTTCAATACAAGACAGACAAGGTAGGACTCCCTGACAGAAAATAATGGGTTATTTCCACAGACACTTATGGCATATTCACAGTACATAACGCAAATATTTAATAATTAAGGCCCGCATCTATCCCAGTCTTGCCTGGCGAGACCACTTATAGGCCCCACATCCAGAAAGAAAGAATTGGGAGGTGGCCAAGCAACTCCACAGCTCTATCTGAATCATGCAAAAAAGACATTTTCGCACTCTGTTCTTTCAACTTTTCCCCTACCAATAATGACACTCCCTGCTGCTTAAAGGGTTGTACCAAAACGTAAGGTTACACTCTAGCCACTGAATAAGAGAGAACCTTCTGTTTGCTGGAGAAAGGGGGGAGCAGGGTTCCTCACCAATCCACAGAACTGGGTTATTAAGAGCCTTGTCTGAATGGAACAGAGATCGAGCATGTGCACCTCCACTGTATTCATTCTCAACAGGCGCGCTGGAGATAGCCAAGCATCGCACTCTTCTATCCAGTGCTCCCCGTTACAAAGAACGCAGCACAGATGCACATGCTCGACCTCAATTCAGACGTGACAGTTCAGAGACCAGGAATCAGGCTTTCTACAAACCCTCGCAAACATGTTATTAAATATTTTATTCAAGAAATATATCAGAAACGCATGCAAAAGCACAAAATTGTGGGACAGTATGAGTTACAGAGAGCAGTGTATGAGCAGGTATAACTCACCATCAGTCTGGGACTTACTGAGGAATATTGTGCTTGCTCTTGGGTGATCAGAAGGGTTAGATTCTGGGGCCAGGTCTAAAATATAAGAATACATATACATTGTGGGTTAAACACCTTCAAAAATAGCTGAAAAATGCAACTTTGGAAGCTTATAAAATGAGAAAGAAGCAATATACATAAGATACTACAACACACTGAGGATTTTACCAAGTACTGTCAAATTCATGCTCACCTTGTAAGAACACTGAATAAACTGGTGCACATCATTTACTAGTGCAAACATCATATGGACCAGACACAATAAACAAACTAAATAAGGGATCCGTGAGCAGGTGTTTTCTTTGTAATCTGAGGCAGCATGAAGTAGGGGCTGAGACACTTTTCAGAGTCACTTATTAGGCTGTGTGCTTTTTCTATACAAATAATGTTTTAATCAGAAGATCATCACTGCCTGGACTACATGGCATGTGAGCCCTGGTCCGATCACACCTCCTTCTCTGATAAGCAGCTGTCAATATGAAATTAACATAGAAAGCTGTGGTGTGTGTGTAGCTTTCTGAGCTCTGCTATATGCTACAGTACATCAAAAAACAGATTTTGACAACTGCTGCACCCAGGTTCTACTTCATGCTCCTCTCAATTAAGGTCTGGTATTGTTATGTCAATTAAAGCACCACTCCAAAAAATTTTTTTTTTTTAAATTTCAGTACTGGAGCAGCGCCACTAACACAAGCTCCCTAACCCTAGCCATATTTACAAGTTGCAGTCTTCAGCTCTTTCCGGTGCCACTACAGTCCTGTTCTGCGGAGGACTGACTGTAAGGCAGAGGTAACCGTCATAAGTACTCAGTGTAAGTCTATGACATCCTTGTTCTGTCTCTCACAAACTTACATTCAAGTAGGGACCTCAAGCTCCCCAGCAAACCCTAGAGCATTGCAGCAGATCACTATCAGAAGACCGACAGGGCCGGCACGCCGATAACAGATAAAAGATGGCAGCTGGTCAGCGGAATACTAGTGGCAGGGAACTTGGGGGGGGGGGGGGGGGGGGGGGGGAGAGCGATTGGTGCTATTTTTGTTGCTGTATCCTTTGCAAAAATGTAATAAAAGCGATGAAAACGTTGCAAGTATCCCAAGATGTGTCAAATACATCAGCTCATTGTCTACAACTATAAGCCCACAATCATGTCCATTAAATGGAAAAATAAAGTTACAGGTAGAAAGTGACGACAGGTCTATTTATTATTTATGGTTTACAAAGTTCTGAATTTTTTTTTAACCACTAAAAGAAACACAAAACCAGCTCTTTTAAAAGTCGGGTATTGCTGTAGTCACTCAGCTGAGGAATCATATTGCTAGGGCATTAACAGCGCATGTCGTCTTATGGATGAGATGCCAGCAAACCTTTAACGATGCTTAATGAAAATGCCAGCAGTGGTTTTCTTGAAGCGTCATTTTTGGCTGCTGCTTTTTTAGTCAGAGTTTTATTTCACTTGTATGTATGAAATAGTGAGCAGTTTCCATGCAGAAGCCAACTGGACAATGGTCAGATCACTTAAAGTGAACCTGTCAGCAGGATTTCGCACAGTAACCTACAGAGTGTCAGGTCGGCGTCATTATATGGATTAAAATGATACCTGGGAGATGAAATCCGTCTTGTTGTGTTTGTTTAATCCGTGTTTGCAGTTTTCAGTTAATGAGATTCTAGTGCTTCGGGGCGGCTTTTTCAGTGCTGTGGCCTCATTCATCTTTCTGGCTTAAATGATAGGTCACTGAACCTTCACTAACCTACCTCACATTTTAACCCCTTAACCCCCAGAGGTATTTTCGTATATGTTTTTTGCTCCCCTGCCATAATTTTTTAGTTTTCCGTCAATATAGCAGTGTGAGGGTTTGTTTTTTTGCTGGACGAGTTGTACTTTCGAACAGCACCATTGGTTTTATCATGTCTTGTACTAGAAAATGGGGAAAAAAATTCCAAAAAAAAATAAAAAATCCCACACTAATTTTTTGTCATTTTTGCTAGGTTCACTAAATGCCAAAACTGACCTGTCATTATGATTCTCCGGGTCATTATGAGTTCATAGACATCAAACATGCCTAGGTTCTTGTTTTTTATCTAAGTGGAGAAAGAAAATTCCAAACTGCTAAAAAAAAAAAAAAAAAAAAATTGCCATATTCTGATACCCGTAGCATCTCCATTTCTCGTGATCTGGGGTTGGGGGAGGGCTTATTTTTTTGCGTGCTGAGCTGACATTTTTAATGATACCATTTTGGTACAGATACGATCTTTTGATCGCCCGTTATTGCATTTTAATGCAATGTCACGGCGACCAAAAAAAACGTAATTCTGGAGTTTTGACTTTTTTTCTCGCTATGTCGTTTAGCGATCTGGTTAATCTTTTTTTTTATTGATCGGGTGGTTCTGAACGCGGTGATACCAAATATGTGTATATTTGTTTTTTTTATTGTTTTATTTTGAATTGGGCAAAAGGTGGGTGATTTGAAGTTTTACTTTTTTTATATTTTTTAAAACTTTTTTTTTCACTTTTGGCATGCTTCAATAGTCTCCATGGGAGACTAGAAGCTGCCATAACTCGATCGGCTCAGGTACATACAGGCGATGATCAATTCGCCTGTGTGAAGCCGAATTAATCACTTGCTATGAGCGCCGACCACTGGGCGACGCTCATAGTAAGCCAGCAGTGACAACCATAAAGGTCTCCAGAAGACCTCTGGTTGTCATGCCAACCAATTGGTGACCTGCAAATCTCGTGACGGGGGTCATCGATGGACGGATTTCCGGCATGATTGCCGGAAGCTCATGTTAAATGCCGATGTCAGCGTTTGACGGCGGCATTTATTATTATTTATTTACGGTATATAGCACCACTGTTTCCATGGTGCTGTACATAAGAAGGGGATACATACAAATTACAGATATCACTTACAGTAAACAAACTTACAATAACAGACTGATACAGAGGGGAGAAGACCCTGCCCTTTCTTGCTTGCATTCTACATGATGGAGGGGAAGGAGACAGTAGGTGGGGGGTTGCAGCAGTTCGTGTTGGCTGAGGTGATATCTCCAGTAGTGCTGAGGAGGTCGTGAGGTCATTGCAGGCTGTAGGCTTTCTTGAAGAGGAGGGTTTTCAGGTTCCGTCTGAAGGATCCAAATGTGGTTGATAGTCGGACATGTTGGGGCAAAGAATTCCAGAGGATGGGGGCTATTCGGGAAAAGTCTTGAAGGCGGTTGGGTGAGGAGCGAATAAGTGTGGAGGAGGTCTTGGGAGGATCGGAGATTACGTGAGGGATGGCATCGGGAGATTAGTTCAGAGACATATGGGGAAGACAGGTTATAGATGGACTTGTAGGTCAGCATTAATAATTTGAACTGGATACGCTGAGGGAATGGAAGCCAGTGAAGAGATTTGCAGAGGGGAGAAGCAGAGGAGTAGCGAGGAGCGAGATGGATTAGTCGGGCAGCAGAGTTAAGGTTGGACTGGAGAGGTGCGAGAGTGTTAGCAGGGAGACTACAGAAAAGAATGTTGCAGTAGTCGAGGCGGGAGACGATGAGGGCGTGCACAAGCATTTTAGTAGATTGAGGGTTGAGGAAAGGACGGATTCTGGAAATATTTTTGAGCTGGAGGCGACAAGAGGTAGAAAGAGCTTGGATGTGTGGTTTGAAGGACAGGGCAAAGTCAAGGGTTACTCCGAGGCAGCGGACTTCTGGTACTGGGGAAAGCGTGATGTCATTAATTGTGATAGATAGGTCAGGTAAGGAAGATCTGTTAGATGGAGGAAAGATGAGTTCAGATTTGTCCACATTGAGCTTGAGGAAGCAAGAGGAGAAGGAGGATATGGCTGATAGACACTCCGGGATTCTGGGCAGCAGAGAGGTAGATCTGAGTGTCGTCAGCATAAAGGTGGTACTGGAATCATTTAACGGATTAATAGAAGCTGGTGGATCGCGATTCCACCCGTGGCTGTTCCAGGCGCATGTCAACTGATCCAAACAGCTGACATGTCCTGGGAAAGATGTTGGCTCACCGTAGGAGCCCAAATCAAAGGGAGGGAGTCCGACATCGGCGTACTATTATGTCGGAAAGGGGTTAAATACTGCGCTTGAGCAGTTAATGTGGTCTTTAAAAAAAAAAATTACAGCAAAATTGCACTGGTGCAGTAGCATGTATCGCGTGTGTGGAGGGGACTTGCACAGATTAAGAGCATCGCTTGCCAATAGATGCTACTACTATGCATGTGCCGCTGCCATTCTGTTGGAGCAAAATAAATAAATGGCTCCACCAAAATGACGCCGGCGGCAAGTGATGCTCTTAATCTGTGCAAGACCAGACGCTTGCTTCATGGCTTACACGTTTGAAAGATTCTTCTGACAAAGCCCACACAATTGATATAAGCTGCGGTGCAGGTGCCGCCATTCTGCTGTAGTTATATTTTTTAATGTAACAATACCAAATAGGCACATTTGTTTCTTTCTGGACGTGACAGGTTCCCTTTAAAGCATGGGCGGGGAACCTTTTGTTTTCCCTAGGGCCATTTGGATAGTTAGACTACCCTTCGGGGGCCATACAAATCACATGCTAACTCAGCCGACAAAGTGCATCCTGACGCAGACACATTTATTTCATGTTCGTCAGTGCTCAGTAGTTAATGCTCTATACATGTGCTGACAGAGCAAAAGGAAAAAAGGGCTGGCAAGTGTCAAAATACAGCTGCCGACTCAAATACTGCAGTTCCCTGGAAACTGCCATTGGGCTGGATAAAAGTAATCACGGGCAGTAAATGGTCCATGGGCATGAAGTTCCCCACCCCTGCTTTAAAGGGACCTGTCAGCAGAATTGTGCACAGCAACATACATACAGACAGTGTCAGGTTGGTGCCGTTATACTGATTAAAATGATACCTGGCTGATGAAATTACTATTGTGATTGCTGTTTAATCTTTATTTTCAGTTTTGAATTGATATGCTCATGCTTCGGGGCGGCCTGTGGGAGGTCCTCATATGGTGCTCCGATTAGGTATTCATGTATATGGCTTCTGACAGATCACTGATCCCTCAGTGACCTTCCCCTAGTTTACATAATGAATATTAACTTTAAAAAAAAAATCCTGTTCTGCAGGCAGGTGCCAGTGTCGGCGCTGATGCTGCACCATGATCGCCTGTGTAATTTGCATAGAAGTATTCTTTTTGACGGTATCCATAGATTCCATATTAACAAAAAAAAAAAAAAAAAAATCAGTGTAAGGCCGGTTTCACATTTGCAGACGGAGGAGCTGCTGACTTCCTATGTGAAGCTCTGCCCCCTGTCACTCCTCCGGTCAGCTCCGCCTACGGCCGCATACTTCTGTGGAGTGGGCATGGCTTGATAGGGAATATGGCACGGACTATGGGATGGAAGATATGTATGATGGGTATATGGGCACAGGACTATGGGATGGAGGATGTTTATGATGGGTACATGGGCACGGGACTATGAGATGGAGGATATGTGTGAGGGGTTTAGGGGCACTGGACTATTGGATGGAGGATAATCATAATTTGTTATAACTAACCACAGTTGGTTACTATGCCTGAGCAACGCCGGGCTCTTCAGCATATATATATATCTTATATATAAAGCTCAAGTGTGTGTGTATGTGTATGTCCGGGATTGGCATCCGCACCGTCGCAGCTAAAGCAACAAAATTTGGCACAGTCACACATCTGGACCCCGAGAGCGTCCTAGGCTATGTTGTGAGGCGAAATTTTAACCCCGCACGTCCAATTCACCAAACAATTTTGCCCCCATCTACATAATGGGGAAAAAGTGTGTGCGTATCAAGATACGCCCCTCATTATGAGGTCATAATGGTTGCCATGGCGATGCTGATATCATTATAGGTTGCAAGCCCCGCCGCTAATTATGATGTCATAATGGTTGAGTATGGGATGGAGGATGTGTGATGGGTGTATGGGCACTGGACTATGGGATGGAGGATATGTATGACGGCTATATGGGCACGGGACTATGGCATGGCGGATGTGTAAGATGGGTATATGGGCACTGGACTATGGGATGGAGGATGTGTGATGGGTATATGGGCACGGGCCTATGGGATCGTGGATATGTATGATGGGTATATGGGCACGGGACTATGGGATGGAGGATAATTATAATTTGCTATAACTAACCACAGTTTTGCTAATATATATATATATATATATATATATTATTCATTACGTAAAATAGGGGGCAAGTCACTGAGGCATCATTGATCTGCCAGAAGCCATACTGGAGCACGTCGCCCGAAGCATGAGCATATCATTAACTCAAAACTGAAAATAAAGATTAAACCACAAGACGGATTTAATCTCCAAGGTATGATATTAAACAGTATAACGGAGTCAACCTTACAGTCTCTGTAGGTTACTATGCACAATCCTTCTGAAAGGTTCCTTTTAACTTACTTTCCAGGACTTAGCTCCCGAGAGCACCAGGGAGGATGTCCTCCACTTCCTTGCAGGGACAGGAAGAGCACATAAGAGGTTAAAAGGCCCTCCCCAACCGCATTCCCTCAGTGTTTACCCTGTCCATGCATGTAGGGACGCACAAGAGGATGCGTCTTACCGGAGGGGATCGGGCGGCTCGTCCAGACCTTCTCCCTGTCAAGTAGCCTGAAACCCTCCTGGGTGGGGGCCTCTCAGCCGCAGAGACCAGAGGTGGGAAGAGGCCCCTGGTAGAGCAGCTTCCTCCCGTAGTGGAGGCTCTGGGCTCCGATGCTGGGCGCATGCAGACACGAAAACCGGAAGTTGCGTGAAGGGGAGTCACGGCACACTTCCGGTGACGTCAGAGCGCCGGAAGTAGGAGGCCGGCATGCGCTTCTGGGAAGGAGCGCGGTAACAGCGAGACAGGCAGCAGCCACCTTCCAGATCTCGCAGGGGCTCATAGCGGCGCGACAAGTCATGGAGGATCCAGGCAGAGTCGAACAGGACGGGGTAAGTGCGCTGTGCCCAACAGACTGCCCGGAGCCCTGACTGTCCCAAACCAGAGCCATGACTGCCCCTCTCTTGTGCTATGCAGGAAAAGGGACCCTCAGTGACGCCCCTACCTACGACCAAACAGACTGGGAAAGCCTCGGCAAAGTCGAAGAGGTGTCCTGTATGCACTTCGAAGCTTCCTAACAGACATAAAAAGATGCTCTGCGACACATGTACAGCCAGAATCATGAAGGACTCTCCTATCTGAAATAAGGTCTATGATTCGGGAAGAAGTCCACGCTTCTATGTTCACCTTTTCCCATTTGCAGCCCCCCAGCCCAGGTCCCAGTACTAAGCAGGCCAGGTGGGAGATGGAGCCAAGTTCAGATGAGGATTCCTATTCCCGGGAGTGTGATCAGTAAGAGGGCGAGGTGTGCTCAGACGAACAGGAGCGAGGCAGAAGATATCTCTTTTCATCTGACAAGACGGATGACTTAATTCATGCGGTCAGGGACACGATGCAGATAGAGGAGGTCCAAACACCACAGTCCAGACAGGACATGATGTTTGGCGGCCTTAGGGCACAGAAGCAACGCGTGTACCCAGTGAACAACCATGTGCGGGGTATGGTCCTGGAATAGTGGGAGGAGGCGAAAAAGGGTCTTGTGATATCCCGGGACTTTAAGAAATGACTTCCCTTTAGCCCAGTGGACATTAAGGTCTGGGAAGAGGTTCCCAAAATTGATGTTCCGGTGGCTATGTCACCAGGAAAACATCTATCCCCTGTGAGGACTCGTCCACCCTGAAAGACCCCATGGACAGAAAGGCGGATAATTTACTAAGACACGCCTGGGAGAATCAGCGGCCATAATTAAGACAAAAGTAGCCGCTACTTCAGTAGCGAGATCTATATTTTATGGATGAGGCAGTCAGAGGAAGACCTGACTAATAAAACCCAAGGGAGGATATCTTAGCTTCCCTTCCGCTTAGGAAGTCGACCACAGCCTTTTTAGCTGATGCACTGGCAGAATCTTTAAGATTCTCGGCCAGAAATAGCTCGCTGTCCAACTCTGCTCGCAGAGCTATTTGGTTAAAAACGTGGTCGGGGGGACGGCGCTTCTAAAAACAAGCTCTGTTCTTTTCCCTTCTCCAGGTTAGGAGTTTTCAGGCAGGCACTAGATGATATATTGGAGAAGGCGTCCGATAAAAAGGGATTCCCGGAGGAAAAAAATATGAGGGATCAGTCCTTTGGTAGGCCTAGCAGCCCCAGGAGACAGCAGGACTACAGAAACCAGGGGAGGTCTCATAGGGGTCCCTTCAGCAATACCCACTCTAGAGTCGGAAAAGCTAGAGGGTCCTTTTTGGGATCATGTACAAGATCCAGAAGGACATGACTATGCCTACATAGGGGGTCAGCTCAAAAAATTCAGAGCCCAATGGTCTCAGATCACACAAAATCAGTGGGTTTTAAGGACCATAACAGAGGCTTACCAAATAGTTTTTCTCTCCTCCACCCGACAGATCTATTCCCCCCCTTATGGTGAAGGCTCACTCTCAGATGTGGGCAGATGTAATGGACCTGGCAAATTGGGCCATTATAATTCCAGTTCCCCAGGCAGAAATAGGCTCGGTTCACTATTCATCCCTATTTTTCATCACGAAAACGTCAGGAGAATCCCGCACGATTATAAATTTAAAACCCTTAAATACCTGGGTCACTTACAAAAAATTGAGGATGGAGTCAATCAGATCCACAGTCCATCTGATAGACAAAGATGCCCTGATGTGCACTCTGGACATTAAGAGTGCATACTATCAGGTGCACCCAACATCATAAAAAATACCTGAGATTTGCAGTATAACTTCAGGATTGACCTGCGACTTTCAGTTCCAATGTCTTCCGTTTGGCCTGGCTTCGGCGCCTCGAGTCTTTACCAAATTTGCCTCAGAAGTGGTAGCCTTCCTAAGGAATCAAGGAATAATCATCCCATATCTGGACGATTTTCTCCTGGTGGCAAAATCAACAGAGGAGCTGCAGCGGCACAAAGAGAAGTCGATAGCCGTTTTAGAATTCCTCTGCTGGATTATAAACGAGAAAAAAAAATAGAATTAGACTTACCGGTAATTCGGTTTCTAGGAACCTTCCACGACAGCTACATCGGAGGAAGTCTTCACCGCCCTAATAGGGGACAGGAACACAAAGAGGTTAGATACCCCTCCCCTTCCTGCAACCACCAGTGTTTTCCTGGACACCAGTATGAATATTTACCACCAAAGTGCAGGAATCATCCAATAAGAATAACAGATAGGGAGGGAAATTAGTGCTGTCGTGGAATGTTCCTAGAAACCGAATTACCGGTAAGTCCAATTCTATTTTCTCCAGTCACCTTCCGCGACAGTTACGTCGGAGTAATACAAACAGCTAATTTCTCTAGGGGGGGGGGGGGGGGGATCACGGCCTGCAGAACTCGTCTGCCAAATGTTAAATGCCCACTGAAATTTAGCCTGTAACGCCTGGTGAACGTGTGGATGGACGACCAGGTGGCAGTTCTGTATATCCGCTCTGACGAAGCATTCCCCCTTTCTGCCCATTATGTTGCTATCGCACGGGTAGAATGTGCCCTCAGTGAGGCGGATGGAGCCAGCTCCTGTGATGCGTAGGTCAGGCAGATAGATTGGGTGATCCAATTCGCGATCATGTTCTTTGACGCCTTCTTGCCCTTATTTCTTCCTGAGAACTGGATGAATAAATTCTGGTGAATCCGCTAGGCTTCACTCTGTTGTCAGTAGACAGGACCACTCTGCAACTGTCGAGAGTGTGGAAGGTCTCTTCCTTAGGGTTGGAGAGCTTGGGCCGAATGAGGACAGTACAAGGTCCTGATCCCTATGAAAGTTTGAGTAGAAAGGCGTGATCTAATCTCAAGATAATATTATCTGTAATGATTGCAAGGTAAGCTTCTTGAATTGACAGGGTCTGCAATTTTCCTATACATCTAGCCGCAGTAATTGCGACTAAGAGGATGGTTAAAGGGTTAGGTCTTCATGGTCATGGAATCTAGAGGCTCAAATGGATCTTAGGTTAGGGTGTTGAGCACGGTGTTGAGATCCCAAGGAGGCCCCTGACTGCGGAGTTTAGGACGAATTCTGGCTGCCGAAGCCATAAAATCGTTTGATCCAGCGGTGGCTAGCCAGGTCAAGATGGGAAAAAAAAAAAAAAGTGCTAAGAGCGGATATTTATACCTTTATTTAGTGTGCTGGGGATAAGGCCCTGTTCTAGACCTTTTGTAAACGTCTAGGGTCTGTGCTGCACTGGGATGGAAGGGATCAGGGGTGCCTGGAGAGCACCAGGGCGTAAACCTTTTCCCAGACCTTGGCATAGATGGCCTTGGTTATTGGCTTTCCTGAAGGGTTTGGATTACCCTAGCCGAGAGCCATTTGGCTCTTAGGAATTCGCCTCAATAACCATGCTGCCAGGTTCCATTTTCCTACGTCCGGGTGTAGCAGAGGACTTTGGTGAAGGAGATCACCCTTTTTGCGGTGGAAGCCAGGGCCTTCCTGGGCCATGGCAAGTAGGGTACTGTACCAACTTCTTCCGGGCCACAGAGAGGCAATTAGTATTGTGGGAACTCGGTCCGTCCGGATTTCCTGAAATGTTTTTTTGCCCGCATCGGTATGGGTGGGCAGGCATATGCAAGGTTGGAATCTCACCCTAGGGTGAAGGGCATCTATTCCTTGCACTCCGTCCATGTGGTTTAGGGAGACTAATACCCTTGTCTTCGCATTTTGCCTGTTGGCAACTAGGTCCACCTCTGCCCCATCTTGACGCTAGGGACAAGAAAACAGTCTGGTCCAGGCGCCACTCCTCCGGATGAACGTCTTCTCGACTGAGGAAATCTGCCTGGGTGTTGTCTGATCCTTTCAGACGCACTGACCAGGAGAAGATCCTTGATGCTATTGCCTTCAGGCCGGCGTACTTCGTACCCTCTTGGCTGGAGATAGGCCACTGTGGTCATGTTGTCTGAGTAGATGCAGAAGTGGCGATTTTGTATTAGCGATAACATTTTTTAGAGCTTTTCCTACCGCCTTCAGTTCTCTCAGATTTGAGGAACTGGTGCTGATGCTCGGCAGCCATCGCCCCTGAAAATAGGATCTCTCTACTACTGCGCCCCAGCCTCGTTGGCTGGCATCTGAGCGGAGTGTTTTCAGAGGAAGCTGAACCCGGCTGACTCCCTTCTGAAGATTTCGGTAGTTCAACCACCACCTCAGGGCCGGTTTAACCTGACCAGGGAGGGGAATCCCTCCGGACAATGGAATTTGTCGCTGCGTAGGCCAGGCGGATCCTGGAATGTAAAAGCACGTGGCTTTGCAGAATTTGGGTGTGGGCCTGAGCCCAAGAAACCGCCTGGGTGCATGTGGTCAGAGATCCTAGAGCATACATTGACTGAGGGTCGGTGCCCGCTGGTCCCTAAACTAGGTTCTTTTGTGGACAAGGTCGACCTGAAAAACTTTAGATAGGAAGGATGTCTTTCCCCTTGAGTCCGAGAGAACTCCCAGAAGCTTCCTTTTCATGGAGGGATAGACCAAGTTCGGTATCCAACCCAGGGATCTTATTATCCCAGGGGCCTTTCCTACGTCCATCCTCTGACATGAGATAGATGGTACAGTGAGGAGGAAGTCGTCCAGATATGGGATAACGCCTATCCCCTGGCACCAAATGAAAATCATTGCTTCCGCCATGATTTTGGAGAGATACATGGTCGGACGGATTGGCACATGGTAATATGCACCCTTCAGATCTACCGTTGCCATTACCCCCCTCATTGACTCCATTTTGAATTGCCTGTACTGGACCAAGTAGTTTAATGGCTTCAGGTTTATGATGATTCGGTTTTTCTCTGATGGCTTCGTCACCAGGAAGGGACGTGCGTAATGGCCGTGTCGTCCTGCTTTGGCACCCGCACGTTCTACCAAAGCAGATCTCTTGGTAAGGAGCCCTGAAGGTGTGGAGGCTGTAGGGAGGTTACCCCTAAGCATTACTGGGAAGGACTCTCAAACACAATTTTTAGTCCATCTCGTATGGTACGGTGGACCCACTGATTTGTGGAGATGGCCTGCCAGCGGGTGAAAAAAAGGGCGAGAGACGACCCCCAACCGTGCGTCATTGCTTATCTGGGGTCTGTTGATGGTTAGGGACAAGGATGTTCCTGCCCTTGCCCCCCTATACTCTTCCTATGTCAACAGGACCAGGAATTCCCAGCCAGTCTCTCATGCCGGTACTAGCCCAGTCTCAAGCTGCTTAGCGGCTGTGATCTGATGAGGGCATGCAAATTCAGCTTAGACTAGCTGTTGACAGAGGTTTGGTCACGGGAGGGATGAAAAATCCATCTCCTAGGATTTCTATGTTCCGGAAGAGATCCTTTTGTACGAAGCCTTGTCCAGGATGTTACCCAGGACAGGCTTGAACACATAGTGGCCCTGGTAGGGGATGGTGCACCATTTGGAGACAAGTTGCCTCCCTTAGGATTTTAACCAGGGCACTCCTCTAGAGGAGTTAGAAAGGACGGCCACTTTTGCGGCTACCCGGACCTGATGAGAACAGTCACGCTCAGCCTAGAAGAGCCGATGCATTAAAGAATTACCCGAGGACTGCAAATTACAGGCTGGTCTTCCGTCCTGGTCCCGGCCTGGTCTTAAGTTGTTGAGCGACCGCTAGCGGAAGCCTCGTCTAGGAACCTCGTTGCTTTCTGCAGTAGGGGTAGGGAGTCAGGTATCTTTTCCCCTGAGGTGCACTGAGTCTGTGCGTAATCATAGAGACAGGGCAAGTGGAAGCTATATTAGCTTCTAGCAGATTGGAGAGGTGTCCCAGGACTTCCTTGATAAGCTCTCAATTTTTTTTTTTCTTTCTTGATGCATTGGATCTTTGAGCTGGGAGGAGTCAAAGGGATAGGCTTTTTTTTTCCCAGGGAGGCCTCCTTTTATAGAGGATCAGATTCTGTACGTTCTCATGTACAGGACACCTTCTTTGGGCTTCAGCCCAACATCTCATCCTGTACCGTGTATTTAACTTCCTCCTCCTCCACCCCTATAGTGCTCTTAACCATACTGATTAGCTCACCCATATTCTCTGAACCAAGTGATATTTTTCGTTCCCTGGTTTTAGGGGTGGATGTGGAAGAGGAACCCTCAAGTCTGAGTCAGATCATATCTGAGCTTTCTTCCTCCTCCTAGAGGGAGGCGGTCTGGGAGAGGGAAGCCATGGAGGAGTGAACCTCCTGTATTATGAGGGATTTGATGCTATCCAAGAGAGAGGGCTGCTCAGCGCGAAGGACATCTCCGTACAGGACGGGCCGAGCTTTCCCTGTATGTCGAGGGAGTCTGGCAGCACACATTTTACACTTGAGCCGGTCCTCTTACGGTCAGAGACCTTTTTCTCCCCATATTAGAAAGAGAGGTATGCTACGCCAATTTAGAAAATAAATGCTGGATAGCCAGGGCTGACACCTGCTACTTACAGTAGGAGAGGGTACGCTGGGCTCCGCCGACGCAGAGAGGGCTTGTCACCGTCCATGCCGTCTACAGAGTCAGACAGGCGTCTTACCTGGTGATCTCCTCACCCAGACCTTGAAAGATCGAGGATCCAGCGTTGTTTGTGCACCTCCTCCCTTTGGCCCAATGGGGGGGAACCATATGAGGACGCCCCAGAATGTGACCCCCGGTCCCAGGAGTAACGCGCCCCCCCGGCGCACGCGTGCGCTCCACCGTGGAAGGCATAGAGACAAACTTGAAGTGACACGCGCCCCAGTGGAAAGCCCAATAACGCCCGAAGCCGAGGAACACCACCCCCGTCAAGCGTGAGCCCCCAGGAACTGGCAGCACGGAGGAGGAAGCCTGGGAGCTATCTGGAGGCCTCCGGCATTCACATCACCGCCTCGCTTTACCCCCGAAGGAGGTGCAGGAGAGGCGGGAGAGTCCCGAGTCCCACCATGCAGGCGGAGATGGGAGCAGCCACCGGAGGAGTGCAAGGCCCCCCGACAGGTATCTCCAGCTGGTACTGGACGTGGGGTGCTCCCGATCACTGGCCACGGCAGCACCATCGTATACCTCTTCATGCCCCATACGGGACAGGGAAACACTGGTGGTTGCAGGAAGGGGAGGGGTATTTAACCTCTTTGTGTTCCTGTCCCCTATTAGGGCGGGGAAGACATCCTCCGATGTAGCTGTCGTGGAATTTGACTGGAGAAAAATCGGATCCGATGCCAGAAACAAGGAAAGTCTTATTGGGAGTACTGCTGGATTCCGACAGCAGAACAACCTTCTCACCTCTGGAAAAACAGAGCAGTATGAAACAGCATGAAGGAGCTCCGAAAAGGCCACGTTTCCATCAGATCGGCAATGCGAGTACTGGGGCTCATGACATCCTGCATCCCGTGTCCATTGGGCTCACTTCCACTCAAGAACCTTGCAGAAGAAAGTCCTGGCTGTCTGGGATCATCGCCAACCCTCCCTCAACAAGATATCCTTGTCCCCGGCAGTTAAAAGGTCTCGTGTGGTGGATGCAGATGGAAAACTTAAGGAAGGGCGTCCCCTGGATCCTCTTCCCATCGCGTCCTAATTACCACAGACACCAGCAAGTGGGGTTGGGGGGCTCATCTGGAAGGAAGAATTCTTCAAGGAGTGTGGCCGGCAGACATGCTGTCCAGCTCCTCCAATTACAAAGAACTCTACGCCACGTGGGAAACACTGAGGCAGAATCGGGCTCAACTGAAAGACCAGCATGTCAAGATTCTGTCGAACAACGTGACGGCGGTATCCTTTCTGCGTCAACAGGGGGGAACCAGTCATCAAACACTTCAGGAACTATCGAGGAAGATTTTTCCCTGGGCAGAAAGAACAGTCTTATCGATAACAGATGTCCATCTCGAAGGGTCTCAGAACACCGTGGCAGACTAAGCAGGCGGAAGATCTGGCCAACGGAGTGGGAGTTAAACTCAAATATTCTAGAGCCTATGCCATCACTGGGGCAGACCTCAGATAGATCTACTCGTGACCAGAAGGAATGCAAAGACGAACAGATTTTACTCTCTAAATCCATCAGACAACTCAGAAGGTGTGGACGCTCTAAGCCAGAAGTGGGGGCAATCTCTCTCCTACGCATTCCCGCCGATAGCTGTCATCCCAGCCATCCTCAGGAAAATACAGGAGGACCAGGCATGAGTACTACGGATTGTGCCTTATTGGCCAAAAAGACGTTGGTTTCCACTTCTGGGAATCATGGCAGTAGAACAACCAGTGCTGCTCCCACAGAAGGAACATCTCATTCACCAGGGTCCAGTCTACCATCAGAATCCGGGAAAGCTTCACCTGTCATCTTGGATCCTGAACGAGACATACTGAGGGCTCGGGGGTCTGTCGGACTAGGTCATATCCACAATTCAGGCCAGCAGAAAACCAGTCACTTCAGCGATATATCATAAGATTTGGAAAAGGTTCTGTCTAGGAAGGTAGCAGGTCCGACCTAACAGAAGGAAAACCAAAAATCCCCAAAATCTTAGATTTCCTTCAAGCAGGCTTTAATAATGGGCTTAGACCCAGCACTCAAAGTCCAGATCTCAGCTTTAAGAACTTTCCTCGACTACCCCCTGGCATCTCACCCATGGGTAATAAGGTTCGTCAGGGCAACTCAGCGCCTACATCCCACAATCAGGAGGTCAGTTCCCCCGTGGGACCTTAACTTGGTCCTTCGGTCCCTTTGCTCAGCCCCCTTCATTCAGGGACAACAGATGTCCATCTCACATCGAAACATGAAGGTAGCATTCCTAGTAGCCATCACCACCAAATGTGGTACCAATATTCAAAAAGGGGTGTAAAAGGGTACCTTGAAACTATAGGCTGGTAAGCTTAACATCTGTTGTGGGTAAAATTTTTGAAGGGTTTCTAAGGGATACCATTATGGAATATCTCAATGTTAATAAATGTTTAACTCCATATCAACATGGATTTATGAAGGATCGCTCCTGTCAAACTAACCTGTTCAGCTTCTATGAGGATGTAAGCTCTCAAATGGACCAGGGAGAATCATTGGATGTCATTTATCTCGACTTCTCTAAAGCATTTGACACTGTCCCACATAAAAGATTGGTAAGTAAGATGAGAAAGATTGGGCTAGGGGAAAATGTGTGTAGATGGGTAGGTAGCTGGCTTAGTGATAGAAAACAAAGAGTGGTTATTAATGGGGCATACTCAGATTGGGCCAGGGTTACTAGTGGGGTACCACAGGGTTCTGTATTGGGCCCCCTACTATTTAATATATTCACTGATGATCTAGTGGATGGCTTACACAGTAAAATATCATTATTTGCAGATGATACAAAACTATATAAGGTAGTTAACACAAAGGAGGACAGTTTGCAACTACAGACAGATTTGAGTAAATTGGAGAATTGGGCTGAAAAATGGCAAATGAGGTTTAACACAGATAAGTGTAAGGTTATGCACATGGGAAGGAGAAACAGATGCTACAATTACTTACTAAATGGGAAACTGCTGGGGAAATCAGACATGGAAAAAGACTTAGACATCTTAGTCAATAAGAAGCTAAATTGGAGTGCCCAGTGTCAGGCAGCTGCCACCAAAGCAAATATGGTCATGGGATGCATTAGAAGAGGTCTGGGGACACGAGATGAAAACATAATTCTCCCTCTATACAAATCACTCGTCAGACCACACTTGGAGTATTGTGTGCAATTTTGGATGTCGGTGCTCAAGAAAGACATTACTGAACTTGAAAGGGTTCAAAGGCGGGCTACTAAAATGATAAATGGAGTTGGTTCACTACAATACTCAAAAAGGTTATCAAAATTAGATCTATTTACTCTAGAAAAGAGAAGACTTAGGGGAGACCTAATATATATGTACAAGTATGTCAGAGGGCAATACAGAGATCTCTCCAATGAACTGTTTGTACCAAGGACTGTGACAAGAACAAGGGGGCATTCTCTTCGTTTGGAGGAAAGACAATTTCTGCACGAGCATAGAAGAGGGTTCTTCACGGTAAGAGCAGTGAGGCTCTGGAATTCTCTTCCTGAGGAAGTGGTGATGGCCAACTTATTGAATGAATTTAAGAAAGGAATGAATGCTTTTCTTGTGAGTAACAGTATAGAAGGTTACGAATAACAGATTATAGGTAGATGATCAACCCAGCTTAGGGGAAGGAATTTTTTTTCCCTATGGAGAAAATTGGCTTCTACTCAGTGGGTTTTTTGCCTTCCCCAGGATCAACAATGCAGAACAGCTGCACTAAAAATAGTCTGAACTAGATGGACGTAAGGTCTTCCTTCAGCCTTCAAAACTGTTACTATGTATGTTACCACGGCGAAACGTATAAGCAAAATACAGGCCTTATCCATTCGAGACCCATATCTTCGAATTTGGGAGGACCGTATAGTCATGAAACTAGACCCCACTTTTTGCCTAAGATTGCTTCAGTAAAGAACCTAAATAAGGAGATTGTGTTGCCCTCATTTTGTGAAAACCCCTCAAATGATAAGGAACGGACCCTGCATGAGTTAGACGTTCGGCAGGCCGTCATTGACTACATCAAGGCCACACACAGTTGGAGGACACAGTTGGAGGAAAGCCATAACTTATTTATCTTATTTGGGGGGAAAAACAGATGGAAGAAAGCCTCTAAATCCTCCATAGCAAGGTGGATTACGTCACCAATTAATCTAGCCTACCTCTCTCACGGCATCAGCTCCCAGGAGGGCTTAAGAGCTCACTCAACTTGAGCATTATCAACCTCCTGGGCAGAAAGGGCAGGGGCATCAGTAAGCCAGATTTGTAGGGCTGCAACATGGTCCAGGCTGGACACTTTCTGTAAGTGCTACAAACTAGATGCATTGTCTAGCCAACAGACTGCCTTTTGAAGAATGGTTCTCCAAGCGGTCATCCCACCCTATGGAGGTACTTTGTTATTCTCCCTGGTGCTGTCAGGAGGGACGCCCTGGAAAATAGGTATTAGCCCTACCGGTAATTGTTTCCAGGAGTCCATCCTGACAGCACGGATAGTTCCCTCCCTGATTATGTTATGTCATATGTCGTAATATGATGTTGCAAACAAATGTGTTAAGTTGCATCATCCATGGTGTGGTACTTGGTAAAACACTGAGGGAGTGAGGGTGGGGATGGCCTTTTAACCTCGTGTTCTTTTCCTGTTCCTGCAAGGAAGTGGAGAACGTCCTCCCTGGTGCTCTCAGGATGGACTCCTGGAAGTATAATTACCGGTAGGTCTAAGACCTATTTTTTCAAGCTAGCGACCACAGTACTAACACTTGAGGTTTTAGGGTAGCAAGAAGTGATGAGCGAGCACACTCGTTGCTCAGGTGGTCTCCAAGTATTTTGGTGTGCTTGGAGATTTAGTTTGTGTCGACGCAGCTGTACGATTTACGGCTGCTGGACAGGCTGAATACATCTGAGGAATGCTAGTTTGTGAGGGAATCCCCACATGTACATGTATTCAGGCTGTCTAGCAGCAGCAAATCATGCAGCTGCGTCAACACAAACAAAATCTCTGAGCATGCCAAAATACTCGGGAGATCACCCGAGCAACGACTAAAAGCAAGCCTTTACCATCATTGAGAGTTAGAAATCCTGAAGCTAAGGTGAAGGAAATCCATTGAGGAATGACTTTCGTATTCCTTCCAATTACATTAGAAACAAAAACATTCCCATGGAGAAAATCCCGTTACAGCAAAGCCTCAGGCTGTGTGCACACGTAGTTTTAGGAGCTGCAGATTTGGAAAAATCCGTAGGTAAATCCACAGGTCAAAAGACCTGCGGATTAGCCCTGCGGTTTCACACCTCTACAAAGGAGGTGTGAAAACCGCTGCGGATTCCGCACAAAGAATTGACATGCTGCCGATTTGAACCCGCAGCAAATCCGCACAAAAAAAATCTGCAGCATGTGCACTGTGTTTTTCAGTTTACCATTGAAAACAATGGTACTGTACAATGCAGCTAAATCTGCTGCGGACCCGCAGATCCTGAAACGCTGCGGATCCACAGCAGAATCCGCAACGTGTGCACATAGCCTCAGGGCCCTCATACAGATAGAGGATTACTCATGTTTCTTTCCGGAGTTTCAGAGCAGCACCATTATGAGACAAAACTATTAAACCACAGCAGTGATTGTGATGTTGTGCCGTTATTAGCCCCTCAGCCCTGCTGTACACCAGATCAGTAGTTAATAGTTTCAAGCATTCCTGGGATGATCAAATCCTTTTTATTTCTGCCAGCATTAAGAAAAATCAGACCTATGTTATGAGCGACTCGTGGCAGCAGGAAATGAAATCTGCCTGGAGTAAGTTTTCAGGCGGACAAGTAGATAACCTTTATAATGGAGAAAACTAACAGTACTTAACTATATTCCAGCATTAAAAGGTATAATTTGAGAGTCAGCAATCCTTGGCACAACCAGCTCATGGGTCACATTTTATGTGCATGGTAGGCAACCATACAGCCATTGAAAGAACTGCACGGGGGAAGATTTCAGCCATAGCAAGTCAGGAACTGCTTGTTTTATAAATCACACTGTCACGTCCACTGTGAAGAGTTATCCTACAGCCACTGGCCGGCTGGGAAGACAGGGTGGCTGCAGCATCAGCCAGACCACAACTTTATCAGTAGGATAACAAGGAGGGCACAACAACAGACTGGCAAGGTGCACAACGCCAACATAAGCTTAACCCCTTTACACCCAAGGGTGGTTTGCACGTTAATGATAGGGCCAATTTTTACAATTCTGACCACTGTCCCTTTATGAGGTAATAACTCTGGAATGCTTCCATAGATCTGACACCGTTTTCTCGTGACATATTGTACTTTCTGAGAGTGGCAACATTTCTTTGATATAACTTGTGTTTGTGAAAAAAATGGAAATTTGACAAAAAGTTTAAAAATTTCAGAAATTTTTCAACTTTTAATTTTCATGCCCTTAAATCACAGAGATATGGCACACAAAATACAGTCATATGCTAAAGTTTGGGCACCCCTATTAATGTTAACCTTTTTTCTTTATAACAATTTTGGTTTTTGCAAGAGCTATTTCAGTTTCATATATCTAATAACTGATGGACTCAGTTATATTTCTGGATTCAAATGAGGTTTATTGTACTAACAGAAAATGTGCAATCTGCATTTAAACAAAATTTAACTGGTGCAAAAGTATGGGCACCCTTATCATTTTCTTGATTTGAACACTCCTAACTACTTTTTACTGACTTCCTGAAGCACTAAATTGGTTTTGTAACCTCATTGAGCTTTGAACTTTATAGCCAGGTGTATCAAATCATGAGAAAAGGTATTTAAGGTGGCCACTTGCAAGTAGTTCTCCTACTTGATTCTCCTATGAAGAGTGGCATCATGGGCTCCTCAAAATAACTCTCAAATGATCTGAAAACAAAGATTATTCAACATAGCTTTTCAGGGGAAGGATACAAAAAAGTTGTCTCAGATTTAACCTGTCAGTTTCCACTGTGAGGAACATAGTAAGGAAATGGGAGAACACAGGTACAGTTCTTGTTAAGCCCAGAAGTGGCAGGCCAAGAAAAATATCAGAAAGGCAGAGAAGAATGGTGAGAACAGTCAAGGACAATCCACAGACCACCTCCAAAGACCTGCAGCATCATCTTGCTGCAGATGGTGTCACTGTGCTTCGGTCAACAATACAGCGCACTTTGCACAAGGAGAAGCTGTATGGGAGAGTGATGCGAAAGAAGCCTTTTCTGCAAGCACGCCACAAACAGAGTCGCCTGAGGTATGCAAAAGCACATTTGGACAAGCCAGTTACATTTTGGAAGAAGGTCCTGTGGACTGGTGAAACAAAGATTGAGTTGTTTGGTCATACAAAAAGGCGTTATGCATGGAGGCTAAAAAACACAGCATTCCAAGAAAAACACTTGCTACCCACAGTAAAATTTGGTGGAGGTTCCATCATGCTTTGGGGCTGTGTGGCCAATGCCGGCACCAGGAATCTTGTTAAAGTTGAGGGTTGCATGGATTCAACTCAGTATCAGCAGATTCTTGACAATAATGTGCAAGAATCAGTGACGAAGTTGAAGTTACGCAGGGGATGGATATTTCAGCAAGACAATGATCCAAAACACAGCTCCAAATCTACTCAGGCATTCATGCAGAGGAACAATTACAATGTTCTGGAATGGCCATCCCAGTCCCCAGACCTGAATATCATTGAACATCTGTGGAATGATTTGAAGTGGGCTGTCCATGCTCAGCGACCATCAAACTTAACTGAACTGGAATTGTTTTGTAAACAGGGATGGTCACAAATACCTTCATCCAGGAACTCATTAATAGCTACAGGAAGCGACTAGAGGCTGTTATTTTTGCAAAAGGAGGATCTACGAAATATTAATGTCAATTTTATGTTGAGGTGCCCATATTTTTGCACCGGTCAAATTTTGTTTAAATGCAGATTGCACATTTTCTGTTAGTACAATAAACCTCATTTGAATCCAGAAATATAACTGAGTCCATCAGTTATTAGATATATGAAACTGAAATAGCTGTTGCAAAAACCAAAATTGTTATAAAGAAAAAAGGTTAACATTAATAGGGGTGCCCAAACTTTAACATATGACTGTACTTAAGTAACATTTCTGACATGTTTACTTTACATCAGCACAATTTTGGAACCAAAATTGTTTTTGTTAGGAAGTTATAAGTGTTAAAATTTAACCAGCGATTTCTCATTTTTACACCACCATTTCACCAAGTCACTTTGAGGGGTCTATATGATAGAAAATACTCAAAAGTGACACCATTGTAAAAACTGCACCCTTCAAGGTGCTCAAAACCACATTAAAGAAGTTTATTAACCCTTCAGGTGCTTCACATGAATTTTTTTCAATGTTTAAAAAAAAAAATGAAAAATTAACTTTTTCCTCAAAAAATTACTTCTGGTCCATTTTTTTTTAACTTTCCCAAGGGTAACAGGAGAAATTGGACACCAAAAGTTATTGTGCAAGTTGTCCGGAGTACGCTGATACCCCATATGTGGGGGTAAACCACTGTTTCGGCGCATGGCAGAGCTTGGAAGAGGAGCGCCGTTTCACTTTCTCAACGCAGAATTGGCTGGACGCCATGTCACATTTGGAGAGCCCCTGATGTGCCTAAACAGTGGAAGCCCCTCACAAATTACACCATTTTGGAAACTAGACCCCCCAAGGAACTTATCTAGATGTGTGGTGACCATTTTGAACCCCTCAAGTGCTTCACAGAAGTTTATAATGCCCGGGTGTGAAAATAAAAAATATAATTTTTTCCGCAAACATGATCTCCCCCCAATATTTTATTTTCCCAAGGGTACCAAGAGAAATTGGACCCCAAGAATTGTCCAATTTGTCCTGAGCACGCCGATGCCCTATATGTGGGAGAAAACTACTGTATGGGCACATGTCGGGGCTCGGAAGGGAAGTAGTGACGTTTTGGATTGCAGACTTTGAAGGAATGGTCTGTGGGTATTATGTAGCGTTTGGAGAGCCTTGATGTGCCTAAACAGTGGAAACCCCCCAATTCTAACTCCAACACAACCCTAACCCCAACCTTAACCTTAGCCCTAACCCTAATGAGAAAATTAAAATAAATTTTTTTATTTTATTATTTTTCCCCAACTAAGGGGGTGATAAAGGGGGGTTTGATTTACTATTTAGAGTGGGTTTTTATGTTTGGCAGCTATCACACGCTAAAAGACGCTTTTTATTGAAAAAAAATTAGTTTTTGCTTCACCACATTTTGAGAGCTATAATTTTTCCATATTTTGACCCAGAGTCATGTGAGGTCTTATTTTTTGCAGGACGAGTTGACGCTTTTATTGGTACCATTTTCAAGCACATGACATTTTTTGACCGCTTTTTATTGAGATTTTAGGGAGGCAGAATGAACAAAAACCAGGAATTCATTAAATTTCTTTTTTTGAGGGGGGGGGGGGGGCGTATATACTGTTCCCCGTGTGGCAAAATTGATACAGCGGTTTTATTCTTCGGGTCAGTAAGATTACAGCGATACCTCATTTACTGTATGTAATTTCTTTTAATGTTTTGGCGCTCTTAAAACAATTTTATATAAAAAATAATTTTTCCATCGCTTTATTCTAAGCATGTCGAGATGAGGAGACTTAAAGCCGCAATGCTCCTCTGGGTAATATGCAAATTGTCTCTTGAGAGACACATCTCGGCATGCTTAGCATGTTATTCTCTGCAAGGAGAAGCTATACTTCTTGGATATAGGTCAGACGCCTCTCACACAGCCAAACCAGATCTCACACTTTGGACTGACGAGGGGCAGTACCCCGAAACAGTGTCTGCAAATTGAGATTCTGGTTTGGCTTCTATCCTAAGTCACGTAACAAGGCTCGTTAAAGGGTCGATATTGACTTTTAGGATTGCTACTTCCAATAGGTGGCACTAGAGTTCTAGTCCTCTTCCTCTCTGAAGAGACAATTTGCATATTACCAAGAGGAGCATTGGGGCTTTAAGTCTCCTCATCTCAGCATGCTTAGCATGTCATTCTCCACAAGGAGAAACAATACTTCTTGGATTTCATTAAAAATCCAGGAACAAGCTCTTTGAAGCTCGGTGACTAGCAATTAGCACAAGGGAGCGAGTTTTAGTGCAGGCACAGGCAAACTGGATTCCTTTTGCATAACTCAGGCACAACAGGTCACAGCAAGGCTCTGAGGTATTGATTCTGGAAAATGACATAACAACAATGCAATCTCTCTGAAGACTATCCGAGCACATAATAGGAACCGGCATTCCTTCCCCCACACGCACGTGCCCAGCAGCCACCTGTAGCACAACGTTATGGAGTTATGAAGCGTAACTACCAGGCATTACAAATAGTAGGCATATTTGGTCTCCCTGCACAGATAAAATCCAGTAGAACCCATTTGGAGCTATGGGCGGAAAGTTTTGGGCCATTCATGGTTCTGCCTGGAAAATCATACTCTCAGGAGGAGAGAGGCTGCACAAGCCCAGGGTTGGGCAAAGTGTGGGAGGGAAACAGCCTAGGCGATAAGAGGCAGCTGCTGATTTTTAACTTAGCTAACGGATCCTCCTGCCAGTAGAAAACTGACAGCCAGGAAAACCACATAACTAAGATTTGGACCTGTGATTCGTGATGAGCGAGTAAACTCGTTGCTCGGTAGGTCTCCAAGTATTTTGGCGCACTCGGAGATTTAGTTTGTGTCGACGTAGCTGCATGACTTGTGGCAGCTGGACAGGCTGAATATATGTGAGGGTTGCTTGTTTGTTAGGGAATTTCCACATGTATTCAGGCTGTGTAGCAGCCGCAAATCATGCAACTGAGGCGACAAAAACGAAATCTCCGAGCACGCCAATATACTAGGAGGACACCCGAGCAACGACTATACTCGCTCATCACTATCTGTGATCCATCAGCACCTCCCTGTGGTCACATGCTACATAACACGGTTATTGCAACCTATCTATATCCTATCCTTGTACTACACGCTTTACTGTATACCTTTATATTGTTCTTGTAAATATATATCTGTATATTTCTAGTGAGCTTTTTCCACGATTAATATAAAATTAACCTTGGGCTGCTCTTTTATCTCGATACACGAATCCCCACGTCCACACGCTCCTTTGGTTATTATACGCTACCCGGGTTGGTTTCTGACCTGTTATAAGCCTGCAGTCAGATGGGTCTTATTTTGAAAGAAGAACTGCTGGCAGCAAACCGTACTATTTTAGTGAGGACCTCTGGCAGTGATGGCTGGGAGGTTTTTATATATCCCCAGCCTGGACTGGTGTTATATATCCCTCCTCACGGGGAGCACCACATTAACTAATACCTATAAGGTACAATTGAAAATGTCTTATATTCTAGGTTCTTCAAAGTAGCCACCTTTTGCTTTGATTACTGCTTTGCACACTCTTGATGAGCTTCAAGAGATTGTCACCGTAAATGGTCTTCCAACAGTCTTGAAGGAGTTCCCAGAGATGCTTAGCACTTGTTGGCCCTTTTGCCTTCACTCTGCGGTCCAGCTCACTCCAAACCATCTCAATTGGGTTCAGGTCTGGTGACTGTGGAGCCCAGGTCATTTGGCGTGGCACCCCATCACTCTCCTCCTTGGTTAAATAGCACTTACATAGCCTGGAGGTAACATAGTAACATAGTAATTAAGGTTGAAGGGAGACTTTAAGTCCATCTAGTTCAACCCATATCCTATCCTAACTTGCCCTAACATGTTGATCCAGAGGAAGGCAAAAAAAAACCCATGTGGCAAACAGTAAGCTTCACATTGGGGAAAAAAAATCCTTCCCGACTCCACATACGGCAATAAGACTAGCTCCCTGGATCAACGCAACACTAAGGAAAACTAGTGTGTATACCCTGTAATATTATACTTTTCAAGAAAGGCATCCAGTCCCCTCTTAAATTTTAGTAGGGAATCACTCATTACAACATCATATGGCAGAGAGTTCCATAGTCTCACTGCTCGTACAGTAAAGAATCCGCATCTGTTATTATGCTTAAACCTTCTTTCCTCCAGACATAGAGGATGCCCCCTTGTCCCCGTCACAGGTCTAAGAGTAAAAAGATCATTAAAAAGGTCTTGGTATTGTCCCCGCATATATTTATACATTGTAATAAGATCACCCCTAAGCCTTCGATTCTCCAAACTAAATAACCCCAAGTGTAATAACCTGCCTTGGTATTGCAGACCCCCTAGTTCCCTAATAACATTGGTCGCTCTTCTCCGCTCCCGCTCCAGTTCAGCTCTATGTCTTTCTTATACACCGGAGACCAGAATTGTACACAGTATTCTAAATGTGGTTGCACTAGTGACTTATATAAAGGTAAAATTATGTTCTCCTCATGAGCATCTATGCCTCTTTTAAAGCATCCCATTATTTTATTTGCCTTTGCAGCAGCTGCCTGACACTGGCCACTAAATGTGAGTTTGTCGTCCACCCATACACCCAGGTCTTTTTCAGTGACAGTTTTGCCCAGTGTTTTACAACTAAGCACATAATTATATATCTTGTTCGTTCTACCCAAGTGCATGACCTTACATTTATCCCCATTAACGCTCATTTGCCATTTATCAGCCCAAGCTTCTAGTTTACACATCCTCCTGTAATATAAAATTGTCCTCCTTTGTATTGATTACCCTGCAGAGTTTAGTGTCATCTGCAAATATTGAAATTCTTCTCTCTGGGGGTGTGTTTGGGGTCATCGTCCTGGTGAAAAATAAATGATGGTCCAACTAAACGCAAACCAGATGGAATAGCATGCCGCTGCAAGATGCTGTGGTAAAACATGCTGGTTCAGTATGCCTTCAATTTTGAATAATTCCCCAACAGTGTCACCAACAAAGCACCCCCACACCATCACACCTCCTCCTCCATGCTTCACGGTGGGAACCAGGCATGTAGAGTCCATCGGTTCACCTTTTCTGTGTCGCACAGACACGGTGGTTGGAACCAAAGATCTCAAATTTGGACTCATCAGACCAAAGTACAGATTTCCACTGGTCTAATGTTCATTCCTTGTGTTCTTCAGCCCAAACAAGTCTGCTTGTTGCCTGTCCTTAGCAGTGGTTTCTTAGCAACTATTTTACCATGAAGGCCTTCTGCACAAAGTCCCCTCTTAACAGTTGTTGCAAAAAAAACCCTGTTTGGGAGAAAAAAAACAGACAAATCGCGGTGCCCTAAGTGCGTAAACACAATATTGTAGTCTTCCCCTTCCCGACCTGTGACACAGCGTATGTGTCATGAAAGTCGGTGCCAATCCGACCCATGATGCATACCCTGTGTCATGACTTCAAAGCCCCCCTGCGGGTCGGGTGACCGGGGTCAATGAAAGGTCACCTGACCCACAGATACAGGGGGCTTTGTAATTCATCACAGGGGGCGTGGCTTTGCCCCCACGTGGCTACGATCGCTCTGATTGGCTGTTTCACTTTTAACAGCCAGAGCGATAGTAATATTTCATTAATGAAAATTGATGAAATATTACAATTCAGCCATGGCCGATGATGCTGTAGCATCGGACATGGCTCGAGACACGGATCCGACCCCCCCCCCCCCCACCGGCGATCGACCCCCCCGCCACTGAATGACAGCGATCTGCCGCCGCTGTCATCTGCCCCCCCTCCCATTCCCTCCGCTCCCCGCCAGCTTCCGATCCCCCCTGGTACCTCCTGAGTCCCCCTGTCTCACCCGGTGTCCCGCGGGTCCGGATCATGGGCGCCGCCACCTTGGAAAATGGCGGGCGCATGCGTAGTGCGCCCGCCCGAATCTGCCGGCTGCAGATTCCATTCTTTCATTTTGATCACTCTCACAGTGATCAAAATGAAATAAAAAGTAAATAAACCCCCGATTATCACCCCCATAGGTAGGCACAACTAATAATATAAAGAAAATATTTTTATTTTTCCATGAGGGTTAGGGTTGCAAAGAGGGTTAGGGTTGGAATTAGGGTTAGGTGTTATGAATGGGTCACCGAGGAGGAAAAAAGCAACACACGCCAAGTCTCAGAAAACCAGAGAGGTTGGTAACTATGCAGACTGCAGAGCCCTGATCTTAACACACAACTAAAAGCAGTCGTGGAGCGTACCCCTACGGTGGTCCTGGATGCCTCGTCACAACCGGAGAGCTAAATAAGCCTAAAGTAAGAAAAGAGGAAAACTAACTCCCCAGAGCAGACCCCAAAGGAAAGACAGCCGCCCACATGTATTGACGGTGAAGCAAGATGAAAACACAAACAAAGGCAGAAAAATAGGCTGAGCAAACGATGGGGCCAAACTAACTTGAAAGGACAGGAAAGGAAAGATACTGTCTGCAATCTGCTAAAAAAAAACCTACCAAAAATAAATGTCCAACGCTTCTGATAACAAAATTAACCCTGAAGTCACTAGACTTCTCCCACTATAACAGCACTCTGGAATATTCTGAGACAGAGCAAAAAGAGGCCAATCTAATAAAGGACAAAAAGGCAAATTGGCAAATACAGATAAATAAGAGTGGAAATTCAGCACAGCCCAGCCGGGCTGGTTGACCACACAAAAACTGAGTTGACCAACAAGAGCAAGTGTGAACATTAGCAAAAAACAAACTTAACTTGAGATGACTGGAGCAGAGCTGAAGTCCAAGACCTGAGAAACAGACTGAATCACCAGCAACAGGATAGGGCGTTGGCTGTCTTATATCCAGTCTGATACTCCAGAGATCCAATCACTATCCTCCTCGTCAGGTGGCAGACCATTACCAATTAAGCTAACCTCACTACCTCCTGTCACTACCAGAGGGACAACGGAAGGATAACTCCCAGCTGGTGGAGCAGAAAATGAGCTCATAACAGTTAGGGTTGGGATTAGGGTTAGGGATGTGTTGGGGTTAGGGCTGTGGTTAAGGGTGTGTTAGTGTTGAAGTTAGAATTGAGAGGTTTCCACTGTTTAGGCACATCAGGGGGTCTCCAAACGTGACATGGTGCAACCATTGATTCCAGCCAATTTTGCGTTCAAAAAGTCAAACGGTGCTCCCTCCCTTCCAAGCCCCGACGTGTGCTCAAACAGTGGTTTACCCCAACATTTGGGGTATCAGCGTACTCAGGAAAAATTGCACAACTTTTGGGGACCAATTTCTACTGTTACCCTTGGGAAAATAAAAAATTGCGAGCTAAAAATCATTTTTTTTGAGGAAAAAAAATGATTTTTTATTTTCACGGCTCTGCGTTATAAACTTCTGTGAAGCACTTGGGGGTTCAAAGTGCTCACAACACATCTACATAAGTTCCTTGGAAGGTCTAGTTTCCAAAATGGGGTCACTTGAGGGGGGTTTCCAGTTTAGGCACATCAGGGGCTCTGCAAACGTAATGACCGCAGACTATTCCATCAAAGTCTGCATTTCAAAACGTCACTACTTCCATTCCGAGACCTGACGTGTGCCCAAACAATGGTTCCTCCCCACATATGGGGTACCAGCGTACTCAGGACAACAATCTTTGGGGTCGAATTTATCCTGTTACCCTTGTGAAAAAAAAAAAAATTGCAGGCTAAAAATCATTTTTTTTGGAGGAAAAAAAATGATTTTTTATTTTCACGGCTCTGCGTTATAAACTTCTGTGAAGCACTTGGGGGTTCAAGGTGCTCACCACACATCTAGATAAGTTCCTTGGGGGTTTAGTTTCCAAAATGAGGTCACATGTGGTGGGTTTCTACTGTTTAGGCACACAGGGGCTCTGCAAATGTAACATGACGCCCGCAGACCATGCCATCAAAGTCAGCATTTCAAAATGTCACTACTTCCCTGCTGAGCCCCGACATGTGCCCAAACAGTGGTTCCCCCCCCACATATGGGGTACCAGCATACTCAGGACAAACTGTACAACAACTTTTGGGGTCCAATTTCTCCTGTAACCCTTGGGAAAATAAAAAATTGCGGACTAAATATTGTTTTAGGAAAAAAATTATTTTTTATTTTCACGGCTCTGCGTTATAAACTTCTGTGAAGCACCTGGCGGTTCAAAGTGCTCACTATCCATCTACATAAGTTCCTAAGGGGGTCTAGATTCCAAAATGGGGTCATTTGTGGGGGAGCTCCAAAGTTTAGGCACACAGTGGGATCTCCAAACACGACATGGTGTCCGCTAGAGATGGAATTAATTTTCATTTCAAAAAGTCAAATGGTGCTCCTTCCCTTCTGAGCCCTGCTGTGCGCCCAAAGAGTGGTTCACCCTCACATATGGGGTACCAGCATACTCAGGACAAACTGGACAACAACTTTTGTGGTCCAATTTCTCCTGTTACCCTTGTAAAAATAAAAAATAGCGTGCTAAAAAATCATTTGTGAGGAAAAAAATGATTTTTTATTTTCACTGCTCAACGTTATAAACTTTTGTGAAGCACTTGGGGGTTCAAAGTGCTCACTACACATCTAGATAAGTTCCTTAAGGGGTCTAGTTTCCAAAATGGGGTCACTTGTGGGGTAGCTCCAATGTTTAGGCACACAGGGGCTCTCCAAACGCGACATGGTGTCCAATAACGATTGGAGCTAATTTTCCATTCAAAAAGTCAAATGGTGCTCCTTCCGTTCCGGGCCCTGCCTTGCTCACAAACAGTTGTTTATGACCACATATGAGGTATTGGTGTGGTCAGGAGAAATTGCCCAACAAATTTTAGGATCCATTTTATCCTGTTGCCCATGTGAAAATGAAAAAACTGAGGCTAAAAGATAATTTGTGAAAAAAAGTACTTTTTTTTTACGGATCAATTTTTGAAGCACCTGGGGGTTCAAAGCGATCACTATGCATCTAGATAAGTTCCTTGGGGGGTGGGTCTAATTTCCAAAATGGGGTCACTTGTGGGGGAGCTCCAATGTTTAGGCACACAGGGACTCTCTAAACGCGACATGGCAAGCACTAAATATTCCAGCATATTTTCCATTCAAAAAGTCAAATGTGCTCCTTCCCTTCTGAGCCCTGCCGTGCGCCCAAACAGTGGTTTATGACCACATATGAGGAATCGGTGTACTCAGGAGAAATTGCCCAACACATTTTAGGATCCATTTTATCCTGTTGCCCATGTGAAAATGAAAAAAATGATGCTAAATAAAATTTGTGTTGGAAAAATTAAAATGTCCATTTTTTCCTTCCACGTTGCTTTAGTTCCTGTGAAGCACCTGAAGGGTTAATAATCTTCTAGAACGTAGTTTTGAGTAGCTTGAGGGGTGCAGTTTTTAGAATGGTGTCACTTTTGGGTATTTTCTGCCATATAGACCCCTCAAAGGGACTTCAAATGTGAGGTGGTCTCAATTTATGGTTGTAAATTATGTTGTAAAAATGAGAAATCGCTGGTCAACTTTTAACCCTTATAACTTCCTAACAAAAAAAAAAAATTGTTTCCAAAATTGTGCTGATGTAAAGTAAACATGTGGGACATGTTATTTGTTAACTATTTTGTGTCACATAACTCTCTGGTTTAACAGAATAAAAATTCAAAATTTGAAAATTGCGAAATTTTCAACATTTTCGCCAAATTTCCATTTTTTTTTCCACAAATAAACGCAAAAATTATCGACCTAAATTTACCAATATGTCACGAAAAAAACCATCTCAGAATCGCTAGGATCCATTGAAACAAAGCGTTCCTGAGTTATTACCTCATAAAGGGACACTGGTCAGAATTGCATAAAATGGCCAGGTCATTAAGGTCAAAATAGGCTGGGTCATGAATATGCGCATATTCATGACATTAATGAGCGGTACCACGTGACCGTTGAACACAGGCGCCGAGAACATGAAAGAAGCAGGGGGGCTGCTGAGACCGCGCCAGGAGGGGGTAAGTATGATCTCTGATACCTGCGCTCCCCCTCCTGTTATGAACTCATTTTCTGCTCCACCAGTTGAGAGTTCTCTTTCCGTTCTCCCTCTGGTGGTGACAGGAGGTAGTGAGGTTGGTTTAAGTGGTAGTGATCTGCCACCTGATGAGGAGGATAATGATTGGATCTCTGGAGTATCAGACTGGATATAAGACAGCTGACGCCCTATCCTGATGCTGGTGATTCAGTCTGCTTCTCAGGTCTTGGACTTCAGCTCTCTTCCAGTCTTCTCAAGTTAAGTTTGTTTTTTGCTAATGTTCACACTTGCGCTTGTTGGTCAATTCAGTTTCTTGTGTGGTCAGCCAGCCCCTGCTGGGGCTATGCTGAACTTCCACTCCTATTTATCTGTATTTGCCAATCTGCCTTTTTTTGTCCCTTATTAGATTGGCCTCTTTTTGCTCTGTCTCAGAATATTTCAGTGTGCTGATATAGTGGGAGAAGTCTAGTGACTTCAGGGTTAATTTTGCTATCAGAAGTGTTGGACATTATTTTGGTAGATTTTTTTTAGCAGATTGCAGACAGTATCTTTCCTTTCCTGTCCTTTCTAGTTAGTCGGGCCCCATCGTTTGCTCAGCCTATTTTCCTGCCTTTGTTTGTATTTTCATCATGATTCACCGTCAATACATGTGGGGGGCTGTCTTTCCTATGGGGTCGTTAGTTTTCCTCTTTTGCTGCTTTAGGCTTATGTAGCTCTCCGGTTGTGACGAGGCGTCTAGGACCATCGTAGGAACGCTCCACGACTGCTGCTAGTTGTGTGGTTAAGATCAGGTATCTGCAATCTGCATAGTTACCAACTTCTCTGGTTTTCTGAGACATAGCTTGTTGTTTTTTCCTCCTCAGTGACCCATTCATAACACCCTCCCCCGCCGACCCCCGGTATATGACTCGCGTATAAGCCGAGAGGGGGACTTTCAGCCCAAAAAAATGGGCTGAAAATCTCGACTTATACGCGAGTATATACGGTAAATAAAAAGCAAAAAGTGGATTTAAATAACATGTTTTAGTAATAGTTTTTTCCACGACAATAACTCTGATCGGGACAGTCCTACACTGTCTAATATGAACCTTACCATGGGATAGCTTTTATGCTATTTTTTTGATTAAAAAAAAAAAAAGTATTACTAAAAACTTATTTAAATGTACTTTTTGCTTTTTATTTAGTTACAGCAGGGTTTTTGCTCACTTTTTCTCTTGTAGGTTGTGTGTTTTTTTGGCCAATGTGGATATGTTTATGTTCTGCATGTCTACCAACTCAAGTCAGGCTCAATTTTTGTGCTTTTTTTTTTTTTTAAGTTTAATTTGTAGAAAACACAAATCATAGCTTGCAATGGCAAAAGCTTGATGGGAGATGCTGCACAAGAGGTGAATGCAGCACCGGCACTCTGCTTCCGATCCTGCCACTGTTTAGTACTGTGAAAGTAGCAATTAGTCCTACCGGTAATGGTGTTTCCAGGAGTCCATCACGACAGCACTACCAGGAGGTTGCCCTTCAAATCCTTGATAGGGACAGGAACACAGAAGAGGTTAAACAGCCCCTCCCCACCACCATCCTTCAGTGATTTCCCAAGTACCACACCAAGATGGATGCAACGCTATTTTATTGAACTTCCTCTCTACATATGTTCCTATCACAAATCATACAGGAAATCCGAGGGAGGGTATATAAGGGGTGCTGTCGTGATGGACTTCTGGAAACACCATTACTGCGAGGACTAATTCCTACTTTCCAGGACGTCCCACCTGACAGCACCACCAGGAGAAATACCAAACAACTTCTATTAGAGCGGGATTACTGACTTGAGGACTTTCCTCCCAAAGCCCGTCTGTTGGTTTGACAGAACGTCCAGCTTATAGTGTCTACAAAAGGCATTTAACTTAGACCAAGTTATGGCTCTGCATATTTGGTCGATGGAGGCCCCAGCACTCCGCTATCAGGGAGTGTGCCTTGAGGTTTTCTGGCGGTGGTCTTTCCTGCCGAGACATATGCTGTGCTAATAGTAGATTTTATCCATCTAGCTAAAGTAGCTGTAACTTCTCTGGGTTTTGATGAACTAGAGGGCCCTGAAATAAGAGGTCTGGTCTTGTTGGTAGAAGGATTGGGTCTTCCACGGCCATCCACTTTAATAGGGAGAACCAGCTCCTCTTGGGCCAGTACGGAACTATTAGGATTACGGATGCTTGGCTCTTTCTCAGGACCCTTGGTATTAGGGCAATTGGTGGAAAGGCATAAGAGAGTCATATTCCATGCTTGTGCTAAAGCGTCTAGCCCTGTCGGACTGTCTCCTAGATTTAGAGAAAACTTTTTTATTTTTGTATTTTTCATTGATGCGAGTAAGTGTATTTCTGGTTTTTGGTCAGTTGGAAAAGACCTCCTGGTTTAGAGACCACTCTGAGGGTTGAACTTTTTCCCTGCTCAGAAAGTCTGCCACCTGATTATTTTTTCTTTGAGCCTTTCAGATGTACTGCCGTAATTGATTTTACTGTATCTCTACCCCGGAAAATATTGTGTGGCACCCCAGAGTCCGGTTGCCACAGTGACACTGCCTCCCTCTAAGGAGTGATGTCATGCCTGGAGGCAGGTGGGGGGTCCCCATGCCAGGTAACACAGTGTACATGACAATTCCTGCTGCAGGCCAGAAAGGGGAGCATCCCTATAAATTCTGGCCAGCAGGTGGGGTTAGTGAGTCAGTAAGAAGACAGCTGAGTAAACAAGAGTTGTCATGGAAACGGGGCAGTTGGAGCTCATGACAAGACAGTTGGAGTTGGTCTGTGGAAGGGAAGGGTTCTGGGGAACTAAAATTCCGTATAGCTGACCACAGAGCGAAGCGCTGATAAAAAGGGATGCCAGAGTCCTTGTCTGTGCAGAAGCTGTACGCCCTGACAGGCGAATCTGGAATGCAAGGGACTTCAAGTTCCTTGGCCACACTGAACACTTGAAGGCACGGCAGCAGAACAAGAGCCCGGGGCTGACAGTGAACATGACAGTTCCCGTGATATAGGCTCATGCTGTCTGCAATACAGGTTAGCAATCATCAAGCAGGAGAGAGCCGCAGCTTAGCTACAAGCAGCAGGGACCCGAAAAAAGAGCACAGAAGGAAGGTCCCCAACCCCACCTGGCAGGCGAGCAAAACTCAATCTGTATGTGGTACCCCAGATTGCAACTACTTTCAAGGTAAAGAAAACTGCATCTCTGTGTCCTTCACTTATTCTCTGCACCCCAACATTCACCACCATCTGATATATTTGCCCTGGGGCCCCACTCTACCCGTGTGGAGCTGAACCATCTTTGCTGCGTCATCATCAGCCCCAGAGGACCAAAACCGCAGCATCAGCCGCCCATTGCCGAACAACACGGGTGGCGTCACGACCAAACACCTCAATTATCCTCTATTTTTACTGGATGCCCAGGGCCACGGACCGGGTCACTACAACCGTGACATCCCCTTTAGAGAACCAGACCGGCCTGGTACCGAGTAACCTAAAGCCCTGTGGGGTGCTCCAATTGCATCTGACAAATCCTGCAAGTGACGGTGCCTCGACACCCCTCCCTGGTATAGAAGGAAGGCTACTGTTGAGTTGTCTGAGAAGATCCTGACATGTTGATTTCTCAACTCTTCCTGATACCTCCTGTGAGAATCATGTGGGAATAGTGGATGAGGGCAGGTATATCTCGCCCAGATACCTTTCCTATGTGGCCTAGTCTGGTCAGTATCGCACCTGGTTACTAATGAATAATGGGAGGCGGATATAAAAAGATGCCAGGTGGCTGTGCGAGTGTCTCAGCCTGGGAACACAGAGAGCTTGTCTGTGTGAGAGACACGTGAGTGAAAGCAGTGCCCACTGCAACTGTGGTTTGGCTGGACGGGAGAAGCCCGCCAGTTGGTAGTTAGGTTGTACTTTGTTTAGTTAGTGCCGGACAGGCAAGGATTTGTTTTATGTTTTTTTTCTTTATGTATTGCTTTCACCTTTAATAAACCTGACCCAGTGTCAGTTATACCCGGACCCCGGCTGTGCGCCTGAGTTTCATGCTGAACGCACGTGACCTTTGACCCCAGCAAAGGTGATCCCGGAGTATTTTATCACACTCCTTAATGCTTCCCAGACTGCTTTGAGCTCTCCGTGGTTGGAAGATCTGTTGAGTACTGATGCAGGCCTAACTCCCTGGATGTAACCTCCTTCCATGTGAGCCCCACAGCCTTAGAGGTTTGCATCAGTAGTGATGTGCACACACAAACGTCCTCCAGGGTCTTTCTTTCTCGAGGCTACTTGCACTGATCCAGCATGAACGCTTTACGTTTTCCGATAGTCTCATCTTGTTGTCCAATGATGCGTCTCTGCCATCCCATGCCTCAAGGACCTCCTGCTGTAAGTTTTTGAATGTAATTTACTCAAATTAACACTGGGAATACATGAGGTCATCAGGCCCAGGATTCTCATGGCTTTCTTTATGGAGATGTATTTCTGTTTCTGGATCGTCAGAATCTCGTGTGATTGTTTGCCGTTTGAGCAGCAGGAGAAAAGAGTGTTCTTTGTCCTGAATCCAGGAGAACTCAAACAACTTCTTTCTCTCTGGTCTGAGATATGATTTTTTTTTTTAGATTTATCAACCATCCCAGCTTCTCCAGGACTGACACCGTTGTTGTTAGGTATTACTCCATCTGTTGTGGAGAGTCTGCTACCAGCAGCAGGTCGTCTAAGTAGGGGACAATAAGAATGTTCCTTTCACTTAGGAAGGCCATAACTTCTGCCATGAGCTTGGTGAAGATCCGAGGGGCAGACGAGAGACCGAATAGCACACATCTGAACTGAAAATGCTGTATTCCACTCTGGTCCTTTATGGCAAACCTGAGGTATTGCTGATGTGAGGCATGGATAGGAACATGGTAAAAACCAATTTTTAAATCTAGAGTGCTCATTACCGAGTCCCTCTTTATTAATGGTATAACGGATTTGAGAGACTCCATCCTCACTTGTTTGTAGGGGCCACCCACCGCTTTAGTGGTTTGAGAATTATTACTGTCCAATATTCTCCCCGTTTTTATATATATATATATATATATATATATATATATATATATATATATATATATATATATATATATATATATGAGGGTTAAATAATGTCCCCAGAACCTCTGGGAATGAGGAACCTGAACTATGGCCCTCAACTCTAAAAGGTCCTGAATGTCTCTCAGAAGTCTTTGATGGACTGCTGGGGACTGGGTCTAGGTTAGGCAATATCTCCTGGGGGTTAACTGGGTGAACTCTATTCTGTACTCCTGCACCACTGTATTCAGAATCAATGGATTCTGGGTGATCTCTCGCCATTCTTCCATGAATGACTGGAGTCTCCCCCCCAACCCTTCTGGTGTCATTGTCTGCTGGTTCTTGGCCTCTGATCCTGAAAAGATCTTTTTCCTTTGCCACCTTTGGGGTAACTCCACCTTCCAGACTACCCCTTCCCTTTATAGTCTTGCCTGGGGTGGGAGCGAGTCCTCTAAAAGGACCGTATCCTCTGGCTTTTCTTCGGGAAAGATATTTATTATCAGACGCGTTCAAGTAATTTGTCCAGTACTAGTCCAAATAAATGTTGGCCTGAGAAGGGTATTGAACAAAGCTTGTTCTTTGATTGGGTGTCTCCTGTCCATGACCTAAGCCACAGAGGCCGCCTCACTGCGGACAGTGTTGTTCCTTGCAGAAAAGCAGAACGATTCTGCTGAGGCGTCTGCCATAAAATCTGTTGCCATTTTCAATAGGGGTAATGACGTCAGAATTTCCTCTCTGGGAGTCTTGTTCTCGATCTGGTTTTCAAATTCCTCGACCCATAAACTCATCGACCTGGCCACTGAGGTAGCTGCTATATTCGTCTTCATGATGGCCGCTGATTACTCCCAGGCTTTCTTGAGGAGGTCCTCCATATCTCTTGTCCATTGGGGCTTTCAGGCCGGACGAGTCTTCGAAGGGGATAGCTATCTTCTTGGAGACTCTAGCCACCGGAATGTCAATTTTCGATTCAGATTCCCATACCTTAGGGTACGGTTACACTTAGCGATGCACCAGCGATCCCGACAACGCCACAGGAAGCACACGACGAGAAATGATCCAAGACCTTCTCGCGCGAACAGCGATAACCAGCAGGGGAGCCGGTCAGAGGTAAGTATCACATGTAGCGATATCGCTAGCAATATCGCTGCTACGTCACAAAACCGGTGACTTTACAGCGATATTGCTAGCGATATCGCTATGTGTAACGGGGGCTTTAGTTTCCTCTGGGTCGAAGGGAAGGCGGTATTTAAAGTCCTTTGGGACTATGAGCTTCTTCCTGACATCTTCCCATTCTTCCAAAATCATTGCCGTTATGTGAGGATTCATTGGAAAGACTATTTCTGCGAGCACTCAACCCGTCAAGCATCTCATCCTGGATCGTTAAAGGCTCTGCGGAGTCCTCCACCTTCATGGTACTCCTGACTGCTTTCAGGAGCGTTTCTGTATTTTTGGAAGAAAAAAGATATTTCTTTCTTCCTTTCAGAAGTACTGCTGAGGAACATTCGCCCTCATCTGAATCCGAAATCCAATAGGCAGACACCTCTCCTTCCTCAGAGCTGGGATCCTCCTCCCATCTGGGACTCTTAGAACAGCAGGACTGTGCTGGTACCAGTGTTGATACTGTAGCCTGCACCTCCTCTCTGATCATGGATCTAATGTTGTCCAGTAAGGGGGTCTGCTCCTCTTTCAGTAATCCCGATATGCATCCTTCACATAGTTTTTTTAAGATTCCTTCTGGGAGTCTGGACAAGCATAGGGGGCATCTGTTAGCCTTCCGTTTGGTTGCTGTAGATGATCGCTTAGGTGCCTCCTTATCCTTAAATTAATATAAAGAAGGGCCTGTAGCTCTGAACCTGGTGACCAGCATTGAGACGCCTGCTGCTCCCCTACTCACATGGTCCAGGGCTGGCTCTAAGGACTGGGCATCAGGACGGTTAGCACTCTCCATCTTTACTAAGTTAAGGGTGCTATCATTTGTCTGCCTTACCCAGCTTCAAGAAATCTGATATGTCATCCTTCCAAGCCGTTTGAGGGCAGTGATAGAAGCTTTGGGGTGGTGCTGGTGTAACTCAATGCTTAAATCTCTGCCCCCCTTCCCTTGACTATATTTTCGTCCACAATTAGAAGCGGAGGCAGTGACAAAAGCAGAGTGCGGGTACTGCACTTTCCTCTTCCACAGTGTCCATCACTGCTATAGAACCAATACATATTCAAAGGCCAGTGATGCAAGAAACTGAAGTAGCTGGAGCACCATCACTGATGAGATCCTGTTGCAGAAGGGGCCATAGACACGGTGGAGGAGCGCTGCCCTAGCCTCCTGTGACATCCCATTTGAGACTCTTCTCAAGCAAAGTCACAATGTCAAGAAAAAAAAACACCTCAAAAAACAGATTTAGTGATTAGCTGGATAAGAAATGTAGGATATTATATAATAAAGCTAATTACAAAACTAGTTAGGGTGTAAGGATAACAACTGCTGACTGCATAACACTTTAGGAGGCCTGGACGGACATGTTCAACCATTACATATGTGCAGGACGGTGAATGAAAAAAATCACAACTTCCAGGTCAACTTGAAGAGTCTCAGTCTTACATAAATTATTCATCCATTCCATGGTTGTTTAAGATGTAGTAAACATCATCATCACACTTCCACAACAAACGCTCAATCAACATCAGGTCTGTTAACTCCTAGATTTCTGAGCCATCCATCACAAAGCATTAAATGCTCACTATCATTGCAATAAACCTACAGGGTTGTCTGAACTTGATCTTCAGAAAACAGCACTCACCTGCGTCCTGGCTGCCTGCTTGATACTGTGCACTTTGCATGCTGCAAGCAGACGCAACTTTGCACTCTGCAGCTCCAGAGTAATGCAACTGCATGAAGCTGGCAGTATCAAATGATCTCGTCTGCATCAGAGCTCAAAAGCGAGGTTGTAAGCACAGCACTCCTTTTATAGGAAAGGACCAACTTTGACAAACAGCAGAAGTGGCCGATAAACTACGCAATGAGCAACAAACTGAGGACCTAAAACTCCCAGTTCTTGAGAAATAAGGATATTTAATAACCAATTTGAAAAGTTGTTAGTTTTTACAAGTACTTTGCAATCTTACCAATTTAAAATGGCTAGACAACCACTTTGACAGGAGTGCTAGTCCGTTTGTGAAGAAAGCTGCTCTAACACAAAGTGGTCAACCTCTTTATGGTCACCTTATGACCAATGCAATGATTAACAAATTGCAAATACATTATTTACCAAAAATAACACTTAATACCAAACTGTACTTCCAAGTGCTGGCCACTATATGTCCCTTCTGTCTAACTTGCAGATCAATGTCTGCCGTCACATGTAATCCATATATTGCAGCAGTGGGGGCAGGTCTATGGCAGACTGGAGAGCAAGAGAAGAGAGAAACTGCAAACAGGCATAACAGAGACAAGGGTTGAGCTCTGGACAAGATGCAACAGTCCAGGCTGAGAACCACTGGGGAATGAGCTGCTGTGAGATCAGCCTCAGTGACTAATGGTGATGTCATCAAGGTTACCGCAGGTCATAGACTGCGTTCCCAGCTGGGCTCCTGAACTATGGTGACCTCGGTGACATCATCACTAGAGCAGTCAGAAAAGGGAGTAGTAGTCCCATCAGCCGACACCAGTGACAAGAGGAACTTTTTACCTCCGATCGCAGCTGTGGGCTCACGTTATCAATTGACAGCGTGGGAACCGTGGCTGTCTGACCCGAACATTCAGGGATCGGACAATCTCCAATTATGATCACAACCCTCGGGTGTCTCCTGTACAGAAACTTCTACTAAGACATCTGCACTGGCAATAACTACTCAATGAAAATGAGTTTTAAGAAAACTTTTTTGCAAAAAAAGTTTTTCTATGCAGTTCTTTGCTTCCTAAACACCAAATGTGAGGAGTTCGTTAGTTCTTGGCTGATTGCATGTCATATCTGCACTACGTATATAAATGGTGAACCAAAGGTTTGTGGACCTCACCCTGCAGCTGTCTCAGAAAATGAATAGCAGGGGGAAGTAGCACATTCTTTATACTCAGGGTTACCTTCCTTTTTAACGCTGTTCCTGGAAAAAATATATGAATGGGTTGTGTGCTGGATATCCAGGACAACTAAAACTTTAGTATACTATGGCACTAATTGGCTCCACTTTCTACTGAACTGCTGCCTTGCCTTGAAGGGAAAATGAATGTGGAAATTGATAAATCAGCATAGAAAAGGGCAACAGAAGTCACAAGAGTCTGATCAGATTACCTCTATTATAATCTTGTACTCTAATGAGTCCGAATGTGATCCTGACACTTCATTCCCAGTCTCATCTACAATGTACATTAATGCTTCACCAAGCTGACCGGACATCTGCTACCATGTAGAAGATCTGCTCTACTACTGCTTCTTAATGTATATAGAAAAATGGCCCAAACATAGAAGAAAAAAAAAACCACCAATATGTTTATGCATTTTAAAACATTAATTAGCATCTGATCAATACTGGTTAAAATAGGAAAGGCATGAAGGGGTTGGCCCCTTTTTAGAAAACTTTGGACTATAAGCTGCATTAGGTTACTAGAAAAAAAAAAAAAAAGAAACAGTATTACTCACTCTTACAGAGTCCAGCACTGTCTCTCCGCCACTACCATGGTCTCTGCTTCTCTGCAGAGCCGCTGCTACCAATCAGTGAGCTCAGTGGCTTGTACAGTCTACAAAGGCAGAGCTGCTGCGCTCTAAAATTGGGAGAAAGACTGGGGCAGTGACAAAAAGCCAGAGCTACACCTGGTAAGGTTTAACATATTTATTAATGACCTTATAGGGGGCATAGAGAGTAGAATTTCAATATTTGCAGATGACACTAAACTCTGCAGGATAATCAATACAGAGGAGGACAATTCTATATTACAGGAGGATTTATGTAAACTAGAAGCTTGGGCTGATAAATGGCAAATGAGCTTTAATGGGGATAAATGTAAGGTCATGCACTTGGGTAGAACGAACAAGATGTATAATTATGTGCTTAATTGTAAAACACTGGGCAAAAATGTTACTGAAAAAGACCTGGGTGTATGGGTGGACGACAAACTCACATTTAGTGGCCAGTGTCAGGCAGCTGCTGCAAAGGCAAATAAAATAATGGGATGCTTTAAAAGAGGCATAGATGCTCATGAGGAGAACATAATTTTACCTTTATATAAGTCACTAGTGCGACCACACTTAGAATACTGTGTACAGTTCTGGTCTCCGGTGTATAAGAAAGACATAGCTGAACTGGAGCGGGTGCAGAGAAGAGCGACCAAGGTTATTAGGGAACTAGGGGGTCTACAATACCAAGACAGGTTATTACACTTGGGGTTATTTAGTTTGGAGAATCGAAGGCTTAGGGGTGATCTTATTACAATGTATAAATATATGCGGGGACAGTACAAAGACCTTTCTAATGATCTTTTTACTCTTAGACCTGTGACGGGGACAAGGGGGCATCCTCTACGTCTGGAGGAAAGAAGGTTTAACCCCTTCACCCCCAAGGGTGGTTTGCACGTTCATGACCGGGCCAATTTTTACAATTCTGACCACTGTACCTTTATGAGGTCATAACTCTGGAACGCTTCCATTGATCCCGGTGATTCTGACATTGTTTTCTCGTGACATATTGTACTTCATGTTAGTGGTAAAATTTCATTCAAATAACTTGCGTTTATTTGTGAAAAAAATGGAAATTTGGCAAAAATTTCGCAATTTTCCAACTTTGAATTTTTATGCCCTTAAATCACAGAGATACGGCACACAAAAAACTTGATAAGTAACATTTCCCACATGTTTACTTTACATCAGCACAATTTTGGAACCAAAATTTTTTTTTGTTAGGAAGTTATAAGGGTTAAAAGTTGACCAGCGATTTCTCATTTTTACAACACCATTTTATTTTTAGGACCACATCACATTTGAAGCCACTTTGAGGGGTCTATATGATAGAAAATACCCAAAATTGACACCATTCTAAAAACTGAACCCCTTAAGGTTCTCAAAACCACATTCAAGAAGTTTATTAACCCATTAGGTGCGTCACAGGAATTTTTTTGAAATTTAAAAAGAAATGAACATTAACTTTTTTTCACAAAAAAAATACTTCAGGTTCAATTTTTTTTATTTTACCAAGGGTAACAGGAGAAATTGGACTGCAAAAGTTATTGTGCAATTTGTCCTGAGTACGCTGATACCTGATTTGTGGGGGGGAACGACTGTTTCGGCGCATGGCAGAGCTCAGAATGGAAGGAGTGCCGTTTGACTTTTTCAATGCAAAATTGGCTGGAATTCAGATCGGACGCCATGTCACGTTTGGAGAGTCCCTGATGTACCTAAACAGTGGAAACCCCCTACAAGTGACCCCATTTTGGAAACTAGACCCCCCAAGGAACTTATCTAGATATGTGGTGAGAACTTTGAACCCACAAGGGCTTTACAGAAGTTTATAACGTACAGCGGTACAATTAAAAAATCATATTTTTTCCACAAAAATGATCTTTTCACCCCAATTTTTATTTTCCCAAGGGTAACAGGACCCTAAAAGTTATTGTGCAATTTGTCCTGAGTACGCTGATAGCCCACATGTGGGGGTAAACCACTATTTGGGCACATGGCAGAGCTCGGAAGGGAAGCAGTGCCATTTGACGTTTTTGGCTGGAATTGAGATCGGACACCATGTCGCGTTTGGAAAACCCCTGATGTACCAAAACAGTGGAAACCCCCCACAAATGACACTATTTTGGAAACTAGACCCCCTAAGGAACTTATCTAGATGTGTGGTGAGAACTTTGACCCCCCCAGTGCTTCACAGAAGTTTATAATGCCCGGGCGTGAAAATAAATAATTCGTATTTTTTCCACAAACATGATCTTTTAGTCACCATTTTTTTATTTTCCCAAGGGTACCAGGAGAAATTGGACCCCAAAAGTTGTTGTCCAATTTGTCCTGAGTATGCCGATACCCCATATGTGGGAGAAAACTACTGTATGGGCACACGTCGGGGCTCGGAAGGGAAGTAGTGACGTTTTGGAATGCAGACTTTGATGGAATGGTCTGCGGGTGTCATGTTGCCTTTGGAGAGCCCCTAATGTACCTAAACAGTGGAAACCCCCCACAAATGACCCCATTTTGAAAACTAGACCCACTAAGGAACTTATCTAGATGTGAGGTGAGCACTTTGAACCCCCAAGGGCTTCACTGAAGTTTATAATGCCAGGGCATGAAAATAAAAAAAATCGTATTTTTTCCAGAAACATGATCAATTAGTCCCCAATTTTTTCATTTTCCCAAGGGTAACAGGAGAAATTGGACCCCCAAAAGTTGTTGTCCAATTTGGCCTGAGTACGCTGACACCCCATATGTGGGAGAAAACTACTGTATGGACACACGTCGGGGCTTGGAAGGGAAGCAGTGACGTTTTGGAATGCAGACTTTGATGGAATGGTCTGCGGGTGTCATGTGCGTTTGGAGAGCCCCTGATGTACCTAAACTATTGAAACTCCCCACAAGTGACCCCATTTTGGACACTAGACCCCCCACGGAACTTATCTAGATGTGTGGTGAGCACTTTGAACCCCCAAGTGCTTCACAGAAGTTTATAACGCTCAGGCGTGTAAATAAAAAGATCATTTTTTTCCACAAAAATGATATTTTTGCCCCCAATTTTTTATTTTCATAAGGGTAACAGGAGAAATTGGACCCCAAAAATTGTTTTGCAATTTGTCCTGAGTAGGCCGATACCCTACATGTGGGGGTAAAACACTGTTTGGGCGCATGGCAGAGCTTGGAAGGGAAGGAGCACCATTTGACTTTTTCAACTCAGAATTGGCTGGAATTGAGATCAGATGCCATGTTGCATTTGGAGAGCCCCTGATGTGCCCAAACAGTGGAAACCCCCAATTCTAACTCCAACCCTAACCCCAACACACCCCTAACCCTAATCTGAGCCCTAACCCTAAGGCTGTGTGCACACGCTGCGGATTTTGCTGCGGTTCCGCAGCGGTTTTGGCTGCTGCGGACCCGCAGCAGTTTCTGCTGCGGTGTACAGTACCATGATTCCCTATGGGAATCAAAAACCGCAGTGCAGACGGTGCGGAATTTTCCGCGCGGATTATCTGCGGTTTTCAATCCGCAGAAAGAATTGACATGTCAATTCTTTCTGCGGATTCTCCTGCGGTTTGCCATCTCCTCTATTGAGGAGATGAAAAACCGCAGGACAAAACCGCAGAGCAATCCGCAGGTAAAACCGCAGGTCTTTTGACCTGCGGTTTCACCTGCGGATTTTACAAAATCCGCGCGGATGAATCCGCACCTAATCCGCAGTGTGTGCACACAGCCTTACCCTAACGAGAAAATGGAGATAAATACTTTTTTTTTTAGTTTTATTATTTTTCCCTAACTAAGGGGGTGATAACGGGGGGGTTTGACTTACTATTTATGGCGGTTTTTATGTTTGGCGGCTGTCACACGCTAAAAGACGCTTTTTATTGTAAAATAGTTTTTCCATCACCACATTTTGAGAGCTATAATTTTTCCGTATTTTGACCCACTGAGTCATGTGAGGTCTTATTTTTTGCGGGACGAGTTGACGTTTTTATTGGTACCATTTTCGGGCACGTGACATTTTTTGATCGCTTTTTATTCCTATTTTTGGGACGCAGAATGAACAAAAACCAGCGTTTCATGAATTTCTTTTGGGGGGTGCGTTTACACCGTTCCGCGTGCGGTAAAATTGATAAAGCGGTTTTATTCTTCGGGTCAGTACGGTTACAGCGATACCTCATTTAGGTCGTTTTTTTATGTTTTTGTCGGTTTTATGCAATGAAAACTATTTTATATAAAAAATAATTATTTTTGCATCGCTTTATTCTGTGAGCTATAACTTTTATTTTTTCGCTGATGATGCTGTGTGGCGGCTCGTTTTTTGCGGGACAAGATGACGTTTTCAGCGGTACCATGGATATTTATATTCGTCTTTTTGATCGCGCGTTATTACACTTTTTGTTTGGCGGTATGATAAATCATTTTTTGCTTCGTTTTTTATTTTTATTTTTTAAGGGGTTCGCTAAAAGGGTTAACTAATGGGACAGTTTTATAGGGCGGGTCATTACGGACGCGGCGATACCTAATATGTGTACTTTTATTGGTTTTTTTTTTATTATTTCCAAAAAATGGATTTATTGAGGGAATATTTTTTTTTTTTTTCTAATTTATTTGGTGATTTTTTTTAATTTATTTTTACATTTTTTTTAATTTTTTTTTTTTACTTTATTACATAGTCCCAGGTGGGACATCACTGTCCTGTGACAGATCGCTGATCTGTCACATCACAGATCACTGTGACAGATCAGCAATCTGTCACAGGCATTGAAGAAGACTTCCTCTTGCCTGCGCTTTGCAGGCACTGAGGAAGCCAGCTTCCTCAGGTCCCCGAAGGCCCCCGTCGCCATATCTTGGATTCGGGGGCCTGGAGGATAGGAGCCCCCCGCAGCAGCGCTGCACATTGCGCTGCCGTGGGGGGCTCAGGGAAGCACGGAGGGAGCCCCCTCCTTGCCGATGCTTCCCTTTAACTCCCGGTACACCGCGATCCTGTTTGATTGCGGTGTGCAAGGGGTTAACGTGTCGGGGGCGGTCCGTGACCGCCCCTGACAGTGCCGGGTGTCAGCTGTGATAATCAGCTGACACCCGGCCGCGATCAGCGGCGCTCACCACGTGGGCGCCGCTGATCGCGGTAGACGTACTATCCCGTCCACGGTCATACTGGCCCGGGTACCGTGGACGGGATAGTACGTCGCATGTCAGGAAGGGGTTAAGCATATTCACAGACGCGGATTCTTTACTGTAAGAGCAGTGAGACTATGGAACTCTCTGCCATATGATGTAGTAATGAGTGATTCCCTACTAAAATTTAAGAAGGGACTGGATGCCTTTCTTGAAAAGTATAATATTACAGGGTATATACACTAATTTCCTTAATATTGCGTTGATCCAGGGAGCTAGTCTGATGGCTGTATGTGGAGTCGGGAAGGAATTTTTTTCCCCAATGTGAAGCTTACTGTTTGCCACATGGGTTTTTTTTGCCTTCCTCTGGATCAACATGTTAGGGCAGGTTAGGACAGGATATGGGTTGAACTAGACGGACTTAAAGTCTCCCTTCAACCTTAATAACTATGTTACTATGTTATTCACTAAAGCGGAAAACCCCTTAAAATTTCAGAGTATCACAGATCATTTACAGATAAGCCATGTGCTGTGTACAGTCATGGCCAAAAGTATTGACACCCCTGCAATTCTGTCAGATATTATTCAGTTTCTTCCTGAAAATGATTGCAAACACAAATTCTTTGGTATTGTTATCTTCATTTTATTTGTCTTAAATGAAAAAAACACAAAAGAGAATGAAGCAAAAAGCAAAACATTGATCATTTCACACAAAACTCCAAAAATGGGCCGGACAAAAGTATTGGCACCCTCAGCCTAATACTTGCTTGCACAACCTTTAGCCAAAATAACTGCGACCAACCGCTTCCGGTAACCATCAATGAGTTTCTTACAATGCTCTGCTGGAATTTTAGACCATTCTTCTTTGGCAAACTACTCCAGGTCCCTGATATTTGAAGGGTGCCTTCTCCAAACTGCCATTTTTAGATCTCTCCACAGGTGTTCTATGGGATTCAGGTCTGGACTCATTGCTGGCCACCTTAGAAGTCTCCAGTGCTTTCTCTCAAACCATTTTCTAGTGCTTTTTGAAGTGTGTTTTGGGTTATTGTCCTGCTGGAAGACCCATGACCTCTGAGGTAGACCCAGCTTTCTCACACTGGGCCCTAAATTATGCTGCAAAATTTGTTGGTAGTCTTCTGACTTCATAATGCCATGCACACGGTCAAGCAGTCCAGTGCCAGAGGCAACAAAGCAACCCCAAAACATCAAGGAACCTCCGCCATGTTTGACTGTAGGGACCGTGTACTTTTCTTTGAATGCCTCTTTTTTCTCCTGTAAACTCTATGTTGATGCTTTTGCCCTAAAAGCTCTACTTTTGTCTCATCTGACCAAAGAACATTCTTCCAAAATGTTTTAGGCTTTTTCAGGTAAGTTTTGGCAAACTCCAGCCTGGCTTTTTTATGTCTCGGGGTAAGAAGTGGAGTCTTCCTGGGTCTCCTACCATACAGTCCCTTTTCATTCAGACGCCGACGGATAGTACGGGTTGACACTGTTGTACCCTCGGACTGCAGGGCAGCTTGAACTTGTTTGGATGTTAGTGGAGGTTCTTTATCCAACATCCGCACAATCTTGCGTTGAAATCTCTTGTGAATTTTTCTTTTCCGGCCACATCTAGGGAGGTTAGCCACAGTGCCATGGGCTTTAAACTTCTTGATGACACTGCGCACGGTAGACACAGGAACATTCAGGTCTTTGGAGATGGACTTGTAGCCTTGAGATTGCTCATGCTTCCTCACAATTTGGTTTCTCAAGTCCTCAGACAGTTCTTTGGTCTTCTTTCTTTTCTCCATGCTCAATGTGGTACACACATTGGACAATTGGACACACAAGGACACAGGACAGAGGTTGAGTCAACTTTAATCCATGTCAACTGGCTGCAAGTGTGATTTAGTTATTGCCAACACCTGTTAGGTGCCACAGGTAAGTTACAGGTGCTGTTAATTACACAAATTAGAGAAGCATCACATGATTTTTCGCACAGTGCCAATACTTTTGTCCACCCTCTTTTTTATGTTTGGTGTGGAATTATATCCAATTTGGCTTTAAGACAATTCTTTTTGTGTTTTTTCAATTATGACAAATTAAATGAAGATAATAATACCAAAGAATTTGTGCTTGCACTCATTTTCAGGAAGAAACTGAGTATTATCTGACAGAATTGCAGGGGTGTCAATACTTTTGGCCATGACTGTATTAGTTTTCTAGGACTTGATTGGCAGTGACTGGAGGGACTGGATTCAGTCAGGAGGTCCTACTTATGGCTTTACTCTAAATTATGTGACTTTATAACTGCTTGGCACACGGGTTTCCACTCGTTATTTCTTTCACTTAACATCACAAAGCAAGACTTGCTATATTTTAGTTAAAGGGGTTTAATTCTTTTTATATTCAAATCTGCAGTGCCCAGGAGTTGCCACTGAACAGTGTATGGTGCTGTGGTGTCCTGCTAACTAAATACATCTGGCTGCTGATGGGTCAGGTGCAGGACCGCAGTCTGATGTTGATAGCCGGCCCTATCCTAAAGATTATCACTATTTTATGTCTTGAAAAGCTCCTTAACGTTGTTTCTGCAATTAAAGAGGATCTGTCACCAGATTTCAACATGCAAACATTAATAAAACGATCTCTTGTACGTACATTAAAAATCCCTTTCAGAATGGCTATTCAGATACTATGGGGAGCATTTTATGAGGCCAGCTCTAACACTACGCACATTGTAATACCAAGGTGGCAAAACTTTCATTCTAAAGACAGTCTCACAAATGTATGTAATAACGAGCTGTTTTAAAGGAGACAAAATTACAGAGAAAAATTTTGTGAATTCAAAAATGACATCAGCTGCAGTGAACAATGATGGCCGCCCTCCTGGTAAAGACAGAGCGCCATCTAATCTCAAGGACAGAGAGGGCTCCACACTGCAGCATAACTAATATTGGAGAAAAGAACATGCAGCAATAGTATCAGAGCTTCCGCTGGCAAACGTGCAATATCGAAGGCAAATGAAGACAAGACACTTTGTTATTTCTTATTACAAAATGTATCTGCTTTCAAGAATGACATTTTTAACTTTAAGTTACTGCTTGTTGCCTAGGTTACTGGCCACCTCTGCAGTGTATCAGAAGTGACTGGTCTCCTAAGCAGTGAGTACAATGCTTGCAGTCTCTTTGCTGTATAGCCTGCTGTGAAGCTGGAACAGATTCAGTGCCTCTCATTTCTCCAATACTACAAAAGCAAAGCTGCCTCTGCTTATAACAAGGGCAAGCACATAAAACAGTCTAGCAACACAACCATACTACCATTCCATAGTATTATTATACCTTGGCTCTACTAAAGACCTGCAGTGCCTGGTTCATGGTTCCCATAATCTGATCTCGAGTGCGCCAAGTGTTTGGACCCCAGCGGTAAGCCTGTTATCCCCAATGCAAAGGATAGGGAATAACATTTTGGAATTAACCTTTTTAATGCACACACAGAGGTCCTTACACCCTCCCGACACACACACACACAGAGGTCCTTACGCACACCCCAACACACACAGGTCCTTCCTTACTCACACCCCCAACACGCGCACACACAGGTCCTTACACATACCCCCGACGCGCACACACAGGTCCTTACACATACCCCCGACACGCACACACAGAGGTCCTTACACGTGCCCCCGACACGAGCGCGCGCGCGCGCACACACACACACACACACACACACACACACA